>NW_006290686.1:694671-709608 GCF_000327345.1 Myotis davidii
GACCGGCCTCCCAGATTCAGCGCCCACTGGCCCAGAGCCCACAGCCCACCTCTCCTGTGAGGGCAGCAGAAGGAGGCAGGCAGTCCCCACCCAGTTTTATGTTCCCCCACCAGGGTGGCATCTCAGCCTCCCAGCCCTGGCTCTTTCCTTAGGCTCATTTTATAGACTGTTGTTGCCTTTTTTATGGACTGTCACCTTTAACCCGTTCCCCACCCCTGCTGGCAGGGGATGCAAAGTGTCATTTGTAAAAGAAAAACAGTTGCATTTGTTCACTTTTGTAAGAGTGTGTCCTGGGGGTATGTTGGGAAAGGAGGTGTTGGGTGGAAGCCAGCTGGCCATGTGGGCAATAGGGGGCTGGTCCCACAAAGACTCCGCAGGACAGTGAGAGCTCTGTCCCCCACCGGCCCCACCCGACACCTAACTAGTCCTTGGTTCAATAAACGTTAGAAAGAGTCCCTCTTTCCATCACTGTCCACTCATATTGCCTGGGCTGGCCCTGGGGCCACAAGGATGAATCAGCACCAGCCTTGCCCTGGGGAGTGTGTTCTTCCTGAAAAGCCCAACAGGGGAGAGAGGTGACATGGGGGGGATTGCTCGGGGGTGGGTTGCACCTACCGCAGCTTGCACCCTGTCCACCTTCCTTACCTCCCCTCTCCCATGAACTCACACGCCTCTGCCTTTGCTCAGACGGTTACTCTGGGACCTTGCCCTTGCCCTCCTCCCTACCTCTCAACTCCTCCCCATGCTAATGGACCCAGTTCCTGTCTCACCTTCAGAAGTTTTCCCTGAGGTCCCTCCGCCTCCCTCCTCTGAGCTCCAACAAGTACTTTGTTCCTTCCTGTCATTTCACTGCTGTGCTAACTCCTCTGTACACTTCCAGTGACGGGAGCTCATTTCCAGCTCATCTGAGTGGCTCTACTGTCACCAAATTCTTCCTTCTAATTGGCCAAGGTCTGCAGGAATACCCATCACCATCATCCCCAACAACCACAGTCACCCCATCTCTGCCCTAAGGAGTCTCACATTCCCTGGTTCCCTGGGATAGAGTGGGTAAAAGGACACAGAGGACACCTAACTAAACAGCACAGGGAGCTGTGAGCCCTGTGGATGGATCCGGAAGGCTTCCTGGAGGAGGCTCACCCATCCACAGCTGAGTAGGACAAGTGGGCCTGGAAAGAAGGGGCTGGCACTTGGGAGGGGTTATAGGTGAGCAATGGCACAGAACCTAGAACATGCAGGTCACAGGTATGGGTGGGGAGCTTGCCCATCTTGTCACACAACACCCCCCCCCCACACACACACACACACACAGGAACCCAAGGTTGGCACCATGGTCAATATGAAAGGGCTGAGGCATGAAGGGGGTGCGGGAGGTGTTGCGAGAGTAAGACCCCGGCCCTTAGAGTCCTCCGATTGGTTCTCCACCCCTTCTGCATTCCCTGGATTAGAGAGATTTCAAATGCAGGATCCGGGAAAGATCTCTGGGACTTTCACCCAATGGGTCTGGGCCTTTCCAAAGCCCTGCTTGAGGAAGGAGCACTTGAGAGAGGGACATGGGACACAGGGGTTTTAGAGATAGGGACAAAGGGGTGCTGAAGGCAGGAGCAGGGATGGGGGTGGGGGTGCTGGGGCTCCTGCAGAAGAAGAGGAGCTCTGAGGCAGGTCATCTCCACCCTGAGCTGTAGTGGGAGGGTGCAGTTGCCATCACATGGTGCAGGGCCCTCCTTCCTGTGGGGTCATTATCCTGTACCCCCAGCCCTGGCCTTTGGCCTCTGGCCTGTCAGGGAGGGCAGAAGCCCCACAGGCGTCTCCGAGGCCCCTCCAGAGGCTCCCGGCCCGCAACGCCACCTTGTGGTTGTGCGTGGCCAGACACCCCAGGTCCGTGGGGGTCGTGGGAGCAAGGCCAACATGGGCCTGTGCAGTTTGTGCAGCCTGCCTCACCTTCCCCTAGCTAGACTGCTTTCATCCTGCCCTCCGTATCTGCCCTCCTGGAATCCTGGGGTTAAGAATGGGGTCATTCAGCATGGAGGGACCTGGAGAGTATTATGCTAAGTGAAATAAATGAGTCAGAGAAAGACAAGTATCGCATTATCTCGTATGTGGAATCTAATGAACAAAATAAACTGATGAATGGAGTGGATCCAGAGACATGGAAGCATGGAATCTCAGAGGGGAGGGTGGTGGGTGGGAAGAGATCAACCAAAGAATATACATACATGCATAATCCATGGACACAGACAATAGGGTGGTGAAGGCCTGGGGTGGGGGTGGGGGCGGGCTAGAAGGGGTCAATGGGGGAAATAAGGGGACATATGTAATACTTTCAACAATAAAGATTTTAAAAATAAATAAAGTTACAAAGAAAAGAATGGGGTCATTAAGATCTTACAGAATTATAGAGATAAGTGCAAAGCTTCCACTGGCGCTCACAGAACAGGGTAAGATCCTGGGTCCATCCCAAACCAGTTGTGTGGCTTTGACCAAATCACCTTACCTGGACGGGCCTGGAAAGTGGGGATGAAAATGTCTCCCTCCGCAGGACTGTATGGAGAGTAAATCAAGTAACATTTGTAAAGAACTGAGCTCAATGCGTGGCACAAAGCAGATACTCCCTAAGTGCCTGTTCTGGACCTCCCTCATTCAATCAGAGGGTCATGAATTAGATCACAGAACCGTGTAGTCTTAGACTCACATTTTGATAACTGACTCAGAACTGGACAATTTCATAGAAGCTTAAAATTTAGAATTGCAGAACAATAACCCACAGGATCTTTGCTCTGTGTGCCTAACATGGAACGGGCCTTTAATGCACATGTCAGCTGAGTTTTAGAGATGGCAAAACAACTAAGATACAATTTGCCATCATGGTATAGGCTGGGTGACAAGCATTTCCTTGCGTGTCATTAATAATACAGCTGCCATTTACTGAGCGCACGTTTCTCCAACTTTGTGTACAGACTATCATTTCCTCCTGAGAACTGCCATCAGGGTTATTGTCAACATACAGATGAGGAAACCAGCCTGGGCTTGGCTCCATCTGTCAGATGGTGCATCCCTTGCGCTTGCCTGTCCCACCTCAGTGGCCCAGCCAGCAGTGCACAGCCCACCTATCAGAGAGGACAGAGATGCTCTGTGAAACCAAAGAACACTGGGATTCCTTTTATTTTACTGTTGAAAACAAATTCGGGAAGTTATGTGGCTTTGCATATCTCTAATCAGATCACTATTTCTAGATCCTAGAGCATAAAAAGCCAAAGATCAAAGTCCTTGCCCTCCTAGCCCCATTTCACAGATGGGGAGAGTGAGGCCCAGAGAGGCGCAGCCTGCATGCACATGGCAGGTGGCCGGGACTCTCCGTTTCAGAACTGGCTGCATCATGTGTGGGACCCAGTACAAAATGAATATGTGGGGCCTCTTGTTCAAAAATTATAAAGAATTTCAAAATGGCAAGAGCTGAGCATTAAATCAAGTGCAGGGCCCCTCTAAGGTCCCACTGCCCATGAAGCCAGCCCTGGTGTGCTTAAATCACACCATTACAGAAACAGAAGGACAATCACCCAGACAGTGTTGGGCAGAACAGCAGATGAGAGCTTGTGGATCTGTGTGTAGCCCAATCCCTCTGTAGCTCAGGGAGCCGATTCGATCAGGGGTCCCCAAACTACGGCCCGCGGGCCACATGCAAATACAAATATTGTATTTGTTCCCGTTTTGTTTTTTTACTTCAAAATAAGATATGTGCAGTGTGCATAGGAATTTGTTCATAGTTTTTTTTAAAACTATAGTCCGGCCCTCCAAGGGTCTGAGGGACAGTGAACTGACCCCCTGTTTAAAAAGTTTGAGGACCTCTGGATTAGATTTTTAAAACCCAGGAGTTTTCCTCCATGAGTGTTACCACACCACCTCCCGATTTTCCCCAAATTGCCATGGTCAACAGGCTTTCAGAGAGAGGGCAGATGGAGGTATAGGAACTGACACCCACCACTTGTCTCTAAGCCAGCTCGTAAATGTTTCTCTGAACAAGACTGCCAGAAGTCTGCCCTCTGCTCATACTTAATGTCCACCAGACAATAGACTTCATCATAGGCTAATAGGACTTTGCCCATCGAAGCTTAATGTTATGTGTTGGCTAATGTCTACTAGGGAGCAGATGTCCATTGACAACAAATGTTTATCAATACCTCATGTTCATCGGGGGGGAGGGGAGCGGGAGAGGGCAGGGAGAGGTCAATGGGGGGAAAAGGAGACATATGCAATGTGTCAACAATAAAGAATTTTAAAAAGAATACCCCCTGTCCATCAATGACAGTCTCATCAATGGCAGATATCCACAAAGGGCAATGTCCACTACTGCTCAATATCTACCAATGCCCCGTGTTCGCAGGTGGCTTATTGCAATTATAATTGCCCTGCACATCGATACCTAACGTCAGCCCATAGCTCAACATCTGGCAACAGCAAATAGCTACCCAGTTAAGTCCTATGCCTGGTGTTTACTCTTCTCTTTTATTTATTTAAGTGCCAGTAGTTGTATTTATGGGGATTGTTGTGTTTCTTGAGTTAGGCAGGAAATTGTCCCTGTGTTTACTGTTTAATTCCACAAGCTATTTATATTATCTTTTACACACCCATTAGTCAAAATATTCTGAGTTAGAGATGCCAACATACATTTCTGTTTCTTGATATATACTCATGGGTATATATAGCATGTGTATATAATTATTATATACACAATTCAGGAAAACAGAGAAAAATAAACTGGTTTGAGGACAGAAGTGTCAACCCTGAAACAGTTTTCTAAATAGATGATTCTTAGAAGCAGCAGTTTTTCCAAAGCAGAGTGATGGTTTGTGGCATCAGCCCATCTGCTCAGGCAAAGAATTGACAAAGAGCCCTACTTTGTGCTGAAAAAAGCCAGGCTCCCTAATTAGGTTAAGGCACACACAACACATGGGCTTCTTAAGGCAACAGAACTAGTGGTTAAGACGTTGGCTCCAAAGGGAGGCTGCCTGAGCTCAAAGCCCCGAATGCTGCTTATGGCTACGCGGCCTGGGTAAGCCATGAATTTTATCCACTGGGCCTCTAGTAATAAATAATACAAACATTTTTTTTTTTGAAAATTCTTTTTTTTGTCAAACTGACAAGCATTCTTAAGCAGGGTCTCTTCAGTGGCCACCAGTTCTCAGCACGTGACTCCATCCAAGTTGTTATGCTTAGAAATGTGTCTGGAAAGAGTTTCTACCCTCCATCCAGTACATGTCACAATTGCCTCACCATTATAGCTTCCTTCTGACCCGACACTTGTAAGGACGCAGTGCTTAGCAAACACCCTCATGGCCCTCTTCCGCAGGCCTGGCAGCCCCAGACGGAATGGCCGGCCTGCTGTGGTCTAGGTGCAGGGAAAGCCTTCCGCTCTCCTGTCACTCTCCTCGACAGCCTCGCTCTGTTTGAAGTTCCACCTCTCTTCTTTGGCTCAACCTGTGGTTGTTGCCTGATGTCCTTGCTAGATAGGCAGGGGCCCAGGACATCAGGAGCGTGATTGGGGGACAGAGACAAGTGTCTGTGTGGCAGTGGGGCATTCATTCACTAGCTAATGAGGAGCCTGGCCACTTTCTCCAAATGTAATAGCCCCTAAAAAAGATTTTGCCCTAGCCGGTTTGGCTCAGTGGATAGAGCATTGGCCTGCTGACTGAAAGGTCCCAGGTTCGATTCTGGTCAAGGGCACATGCCAAGGTTGCAGGCTTGATCCCCGGTAGGGGGTATGCAGGAGGCAGCCGATCAATGATTTACTCTCATCATTGATGTTTCTATCTCTCTCTCCCTCTCCCTTCCACGCTGACATCAATAAAAAAAAAATTTTTTTTAGGAAAGACTTGAAGTTGCTATGTTAATAGGACACTTGTTAAGAATATGAGGGCAGGGGGCGACTGTGAGACCCACAGAGAAGGTGGCTGACAGATAAGATCTCTTACATAAGCTGCCTTCTCCACCACCCGGTGTGATACCCTGTTATCCTGGTGGCTCTCAGTGACCCCACCTCCTAGCATTATCACCCTGCACAGAACCTTCCTCTTGAGCCTGGGCTAGGCCTGCGGTTGACTTTAATCAATCCAACATAATAGACGTGGCTCTGAGCCAACTCCACACCTAAGTCTTTAGAAGGCCTGGCGGCTTTCACTTTTGCAATTGGAAGCTGCCATGTAGGAGTCTGGCAAGACCACGTGGAGAACCTGGGGTGAGGCCAGTCATGAGTAGGGCTAGTGCGAGCTGCTCACCTCAGGCTCTCGGGAGACAGAAACGCTCAACCAGCTGGCACCCAAGAGATCTCAGACCCTGAGCCGACCCACTAGCGTAACGCACAAGAGTGACCGTGACAAAAACCAGCAGGAGATGCAGCCAGCTGACCCCAGCCCCGACTGCAGAATCATGAGCAAATAAAACTGTCGTCGTGCTAAGCCATTCTGCTTTGGAGTGGCTTCTTACATGCCAACAGACAACCAACGCAACCTGGTCACCAGCTCCATGTCCTCCCCGCCCTGTTGCCCTTGCCCCACCCTCTCTGGCTCCTCTGGTAAAAGAACTGCTAACTTTACACTGGGATGTGAGTGGCTGAAAATTCAAAATTTAAAGAAGATGCCAAATGGCAAAGCCAGACAGCCAGCGCCTCCTTGAAGATAGCCAGTCCCGAGGGACCGGGCAGAGAGGCACAGGTGAAAGCAAACACATGTCCTCGGTGTTTTAAAGTTTATGAGGTGCTACCTGCCCATGAGTTGGTCTCTTTTATTTTTGTCTCACAGCCACCCAGCTGGCTTGGCCTGTCTCCCTTCAGCGTCTCCCCCCGCCCCCCCGGCCCCTTCCCCAGCCCAGACAAATGACTTGCAGGTCCCTGGACAGACCCACCGCCCTGCTGCAGGTGGGAACTGGAGGAACAAAGACCTAAACCCTCTGTCCCGCTAAGGGGCCTTCTTCCCACAGGGACTTAGACGAGGGGAGCCGAGGCCTGGGGTGAGGCCAGTCACTGGATGGGGGCTGGTGAGAGCTGCTCAGAGGAGAGGAGACCAGAGGGAAGCTGGTCTGAACACAGGGCACTCCCAGCTGGTCCCGGGAAAGGCCTGGGTTTTAGATGCTTCCCGCAGACTGTGGACAAAGTCATACTTAGCTCAAGCTTTAAAAATACTCTCCCTACACCGACACAAACACTGTAATTCCCTTGACTTGCTCCACCTTCCAGTGAAATCTGACAGCGTGTGCAGACACGTGAGAGGGGGCGGGGACCAGGATGGGTGCTGGGAGGGAGAGCGTCTCCCATTCCTAGCAGAGCTCTCGGGAGCGACTCCACAGAGCCTCCCCTTGCCAGCCTTTCTAAAGGACGGCGACTCTCAAAGGAGCAAGGGTGGGGGCAGTGAATGTTTCCCTCTTCCCACACCCTCCAGCCTGATCACCTCCTACGTATCCTTCCTGCCTCAGCCTCTGGCCGCCTCCTCTGGAAGGCGTCCCCACCACCTCCCCCATCCTACCCCAGGCAAGGTTAGATGCACCTCCTCTGTGCTGACCCAGTACCTTCATCTTCCCACAGGGCACACTCACCACATTTGTTTTCTGTTTATTTTTACAGCTTCCACTTTACGCTGAGTGCAAAAACTGTGCCTGCCTTGCTCCCCAGTGGGTCCCCAGTGTTCAGGTTAGTGCTAGGAACACACTTGGTTGTCAATACACACCTGATAAATGGATAAATGGGTTCTGTTCCATCCATTTCACCGATGGTTAAATGAAGGCCCAGAGAGGTTAAGTGACTTTCCTAAGGCTGCACAGCAAGCTCATGCCAGAAAACAGGTCTTCAAGTTCCTCTGTGATAAGAACCTCCCTTTCCTGCTCCTCCTTTCTCCCTCAGACGGCAGGTGTGTGCATGGACAGGTCTGAAGCTGGGATGGGGCAGGAGTCCCACCTCCCCACCCCACCCCCACCCCGTGAAATTCTACCTCTTCCTCTCCAGCTCCTTGATAGAGACCTACCTCTGCTCTGACTTCCTCCCAGTGAAGCCTGTGCCCCGCCTCAATAGCAGCCCAATAGCAGCCTCACTGGTTGTGAGGGGTGGTCCTACCTGGCGGAGGAGGCCGCTGCCCCAGCTGTAAGATGAGTCAGCCTGGGAGATGGCGAGGCTCTTTCTGAGTGACTGTGGACGCCTATGAGAAAGACTGAAGGAGACTGGCGTGCCAGCTCTGTGCAGCTTGCAGTGTGGCACAAAGCACAAACCTTCACCAAGCATCATTTAGTTTTCAAATGCCCGGCCAGTGTGCCTCAGTGGTTGAGCATAGACCTGAGAACCAGTAGGTCATGGTTCAATTCCTGGTCAGGGCACTTGACCGGGTTGTGGGCTCTATTCCCAATATGGGGCATGCAGGAGGCAGCCAATCAATAATTCTCTCTCACCATTGATGTTCCTATCTCTCTCTTCCTCTCCCTCTCTGAAGTAAAATAATAAACAAACAAATAAATAAATAAACAATGTACCAGAATTTTAGTTCAAGGATACATGAGTTTTTAACTTTCATGTGTGTGAACACATGCCCATGGATGGTGGTGGTGGTGGTAGTTTGCAGGTTTTAAAACCAAACAAAGCCACAGAATTGTACTACATAATCAAGTGGGGCACGACTTTAAAGCTCACACAGATCTTACATTTCATATCCATACCTAATTTGTTCTTCACAACTCTCAGGAGGAAAGCAGGGGCGGAGGGGTGAGGGGCGGGGGGGGGGAAAAATATAGTTACTTGGCTGTCGGTCCTGCCCAGGGCGGGGGGGGGGATGAATATAGTTACTTGGCTGTCGGTCCTGCCCAAAGAGCTTGATTAGCCCTGGCAGGAAGCAAAATCCTTTGGAGCCCATGCTCTCGGAGATGGGGGTGAGAGAGATGGCAAGCATGAGAGAACCTGGGACAAAGGCAACAGGATACTGAGAGGGTGACTCAAAGGGTTAGGGCAGCCCAGGGGGTGGGCCCTTCGCCCTCATGGCTCACTTCTAAGCCTTGTGTTTGTCAGAAAGACACCACAGGCCTGGCCAGGGCACCCAGAGGTGGGCCAAACACAGTCCACGCCCCAGCATCCCCCTGTGGACTAAAATACAAGGTGGCAAGTGGCGACTGTGGCTGGGCTGGTACTTTGAGTCCAAACCGAAAAAACTTGGGAGAACTGAGTTACAGGCTGAGCTTGGAGTCGGGTCTCTGACCTGTCACGGCGCTGTGTCCACCAGAGGGCGCTGCCTGTGACACTCGCCTTTCTGCCCATTGCCGCTTTTCTTCCCTCCGGTTCCTGGATGGCCAAATCTGGGGCTTGTGGGTGGGGCATGGCGGGGGAAGGGGTGTCCCCACAAGTTGAGAGCAGAGGGCAAGCTCAGAGAAGTAGAGTGTGAATGAGCAGTGGTTTGGGGCAGTCACCAAGGACTCCATTGCCTTCACAGCTTTCCCTCTGATAAAATAACTCCCAATCTTCGTATTTTACAGAATGTTAACACCAACATTTATTCAGGTGGTCTTTAAAAATTCAACAAATAGTCAATTTGTTGACTATTTGTTGGAAATAGCTTATTGACTATTTCCTTCTCACTATACAAAAAGATGATTGACAGATGAGAAAAGTGACATTAAGTAATTTGCCCGAGGTTTCACAGCAGGTAGGCGAGAGAGTACAGGTTTTACTTATTTATTAAATATATATTTCTATTGATTTCAGGGAGGAAGGGAGAGGGAGAGAGAGAGAGAGATCAATGATGAAGAGAATCATTGATTGGCTGCCTCCTGCACACCCCCTACTGGGGATCACCCACAACCCAGGCATGTGCTCTGATGGGGAATTGAACCTGGGACCCTTCAGTTCGCAGGCTGATGCTCTATCCACTGAGCCAAACCAGATAGGGTGAGAGTTCAGGTTTTAAAAGCAAGTCTGTCTGATTCCAGAGCCCATAAATAAACTGTTAAGTTCATAGAATGGAAAGTAGAATGCTAACAATACAGAATCAGGAACAGAGAATTCTAGATGTTAGCCTCCGTGGCTCTTCCCTCAGAGAAACCGGGACTGTGGTTTGGTGGGGACCTTGGAAGGGACTTGCTGTCCTGCAGACCGATGGTCCAACTGCTTCGATGGGGGCTCCAACCCGTCCACCAGCCTCTGAGCAGGTCCATCGGGGGCATTTTCTAATCACCACCGCTTGGTTGCTCTCCCGGCCAAGGTTACTCCGGGTTGAGAAGTTCCTCGGAGAAAGGCTCTGCAGGCCCAAGCCTTCATTCCCCATTCTCGGGTAACCTGCTCGAGGTCACCCTGTTGAGTGGGTCTGGATTTGAACTTGGATCCTTCTTGTCCAGGTCTCCTCCCTGCCCCTCCTGGGGCCCTGCTCAGCACAAGGTAAACCCAAGAATGTCTCCTGAGTCACTGCTCAGTGCAGATGAAAGACAGCATTGCCCCACCCAAGTCTGTGGTTTTTCTTTTGTTTTTGTTTTGTTTTGTTAATCCTCATCAAGGATATTTTTTCCCATTGATTTTTTAGAGGGAGTAGAAGGTAGGGAGGGAGTGTGGAGGGAGAGAGAGTGAGAGAGAGAGAAACATTGATGTGAGAGAGACACAGCGATTGGTTTCTTCCCGCATGAGATTGAACCTGCAACCCAGATACCTATGTGCCTTTGACTGGGAATTGAACCCATGACCCATGGATGTGCGGTGGCGGTGGGGGCATGACACTCTAACCACTGAGAACCACTGGCCAGGGCAAGTCTGTGGCTTTTTTTATAAACAGGGACCTTAGAGACTTAACTAAAAAGATTTGGTTATGTGGAGATAACCAGGCACAGAAGTAGGGCAGCAGGAAAAATATTTTGCCTCTCAAATTAGGGTGGCAGGAAAGTTGGGGCACCTTGCATCCCAACTGCTCCAGCCACTTTCTAGCTGTATCACCCCAGACAAGGCATTTACCTAACCCTGAGATTTCATTTCCTTCAATGGACAATGGGGACATTTACACCACACGCAGAGCCACATCACATGACCTGGCACACACAGGCGCTCAGGTAGCAGATAGTGTAAGCTCCTTCCTCCACTCCCCAAGGCTGGGATTCGGGGCGACAATCCCAGGACAAGGCCCTGGCTCAGTTTTGACTGAGCAGTACGGATGCCATGCTAGTACTTAGACCCTGGTGCCCCCTGTGTCATTAGGTCTAACCTGGACCAAGAGAGGACTAGGGCATTATTTCATTGACAATTAGCCATGGGCACCGATGAAATAAATTACATGAATATAAACTGTAGCCGGAAATTACAGAAGAAAAAGAATTAAAAATAACAATAAATTGGGTAATGCCTATCTGTCATCTAAACAGCATGTGATGTTTCAAAGCAATTGCTTAATCCACAATCTTCACAAAACCTGTGAGGAGTTAGGATGGCACTGTTCGCTCTCTTTACAAAAGAGGAAACCGAGGGTCAGAGAGGAGGTGTTTGGTTTGTTCAGGGCCAGGCCCAGTGACAGAGGGCAGAGTCAGATCTGATCCTGGTCCCCTGGCCTGGTGAGAATGGAAGCTGGGGGGTGGGGGCTGAGAAGAGATCACCAAAAGAATTTACATGCACAATGCATAGCCCATGGACAAACAATAACGCGGAAGCCTGGAAAGGGGCGGGAGCAGGGTGGAGGAGGTCAATGGGGACAAAAAGAGGACATCTATAATACTTTCAATAATAAAGATATATATTTTTAAAAGGCACATGAGCCAACTGAAAGAGTTCCCAATGGTCAAAGCTGGAACAATTTTAGCAACAAAATAAAGTAATATTGGATTATAAAACAAAACAGAACACAACACAACAGTGACAACACAAATACTGGCGAGGATATGGAGGAACTGAATCACAAAAGGGACCAGCTCCTCTGGAAATGGCTTGACAGTTTGTTGTAAAACCAAACAATACACTTACCATTTGACCCAGCAATCTCACTCCTGGGCATTTATCCTAGAGAAATGAAAACTATGTTCACAGAAAACCTACACACAAATATCCATAGTAGTAATTTGTAATAGTCGTAACATGGAAAAAACGTAAATGTTCTTCAACAGGTGAATGATTAAACAAACCAAGAGTGTGGAAGGGAGGGAGGGGGAAGGGAGAGAGAGAAAGAGAAAGAGAAAGAGAAAGAGAGAGAGAGAGAGAGAGAGAAATATCAATGATGAGAGAGAATTATTGATCAGCTGCCTCCTGCACACTCCCTACTGGGGATTGAGCCTGCAACTGAGCATGTGCCCTGGCTGGGAATCGAACCTGATTCATGGGTCGGCGCTCAACCAACTGAGCCCCAGTGGCCAGGCTAGAGGAAGAGGAAGATGAAGAGAAGAGAGGGGTCTCAGATCACTTTAAACATCAATAGCTCCTGTACCACCTGTTATCCAAGGGCTCTGATTTTTCTAAGCCCTTTAAAAAATCTCTGCTCTTACTGGGTCTTCACAGTAGCCCTGGCATAGTTTAGGGTAGGGAGCTGCACCCTGGTAGGCAAATGAGGAAGCTGAGGTCCTAAGGGGAGAGGTGACTTGCTCAAGGTCACCTCAGAACCCTTTGTGAGACCAGGAATTGTTTCCTTCCTGGCTGACATTCTCTCTTCAGCGGGGTGCTATGGCTCCCAGAAGACCCCAGAGCAGGTCTGGCCCTGAGATCTCTCCTTGTCTCCTTTCCACACCCTGCTCCTGAAAGGGGGTCCCAGGTGGCCCCCAATGTCCAGGTAGCCCCAGCCATGCCAGCAGAGCCAACAGAGTGCTGTGCCATTGCAGACACTCAGGAATCACCTATTGAAACTACTGCGTGACCTTAGCAGTATTCCATGGTAGGGCTGTAACAAATTAAATTGCAAATGAGAAAGGGAAGCTCCGGGCATTGTGGGAGAATCCAGGGAAATGGAATCTACTCAGTCTTCCTGAAACTAGGATGGAGGAAGTTACCGCGGGCTGGGATTTGAAGAAGGAATGAGACTTCGCCCTGGTGGACAAGATGGGAAAAGGCAGAGAGCCTATTTACAAAGCTTAGGCATGGGTGTGAGACAGTGCCTCCCCCTCGTGGTCCAAGAGGGGCTTTCTAAAGATTCCTGCAAAGACTGAGAGAGACTTCCTGTGAAGTCAGGGCCTGCGAAGGAGCCGGCTTTGTCTGGAATGCTCCGGGGAGAGAACACGAAGCAGAGAACGGAGAGGCTGGAATAAAAGGCCTTTCAGGGGTTTCTAAAGTCTGAGTTGACCCCGATTAGAAGGAAAACATAAGGGCATTTTCCCTCTGCGCCCAGGAGGCAGTGTCAGATCTCAGGACTCAGGAAGGGTCTTGAGCAGAAGTGACAGGACTACAGAGCTCACAAGTGGGGTCTGGGTGCCACTGCAGGTGCCTCCGCCATGCACAGCCTTTCCCGCCCGGAGAACCTCATCTTCCCAGAATCAAGCTGTTAGTATCCTTTTGTGAGCCTCACCTGGATGGGCTTGGGCCCCACTCCTCCCGCCAGAGTGAGGGCTTGTGAAAGAGGGTGTGGGCAGAAGAGGGGCCGGCCGCTGAGCTCCCCGCAGCACAGCCAGCCCAGCCTGTCCTGACCCCCAGGATTCCCAACAGGCACCTGGACAATTCAGAAGTCCTTTCTCGTTCTGGTATCCCGTCACTAATTTCTCCCCGATCCCTTGGAGACCTTCCTCCCTAAAACACAGGCACAGTGAGCCCCCTTAAACACGGTTTTCCTCCTCTGCCAAGATTAGGACCTTTTCACCTCTTTCTCTGACCCGATGAGCTGGAGGTGAGTAAACTGAATATTACCCTGGTTTAAAGATAATTTGGAATGGAGAGGAGGAATTGAGGGGAGTCTCTGGTAGGCCCGGCTTCTATGCTGGTCTAGAAAGAACAAGGAGGTCTGAGCTAAGGCAGAGGGTCAGAGGGGAAGAGACCACTTGGTGACTGGTGACTGATTGGATGTAGAAACGAAAGACAGGGAGGGGTCAGGGTTGACTCCTGAGTTCAGATGTCACGTTGGTGGTGGAAAGGCACAAGGAAAAAGCAGGGGAGAGGGCTGCACAGTGAGTGAGCAGGAAATGGCCATCATCTCTTTTTGAAAATTCACCTTTTGTAGAGTAGGAAAAACATTCTAAAAAACTTAGATGTCAATAGGTAGGTAAGTTAAATAAAGTGTCACATTATATTAGACAATATTATGAAATATTAGTGGGGAAATAGTCACAATAATTTATGCTTTGAAAGAGAGTCATAATAAAGTATTGCAGAATAATCCTATTTTTTAATAAAGAAAATAGATGTATGTGTCTGTATCTGATTTTTTGAAAAACATCAACATGCTAAAAGTGGTTATCTCCCGATGATGAATTTTTACTATCTTCTTTGTGTATGTTCCCCATCCTTTCATAAGGAAAAACAAATGTTACTTATCTATGTCCTCTGCAGTGAGGAAGTATGGAGTCTGGACCAGTAGAGCAATGCCAAAGGGTCAGAAGATACTTTGGCCCTGATGTGTGTGCCCCACGCTGGGTGTTCAGTCCTTGGAGCCCAGGCAGCAGCTGAGTGTCTGCTGCTCCGAGTTCTGAGTGACACGATCCCTCCTGATTCTTGGGTCCTGGTCCAGGTGGGACAGAGGCCACCATAAGTTGCATCAATATCTCTGGCCTAGGAGGGCCTTGGAAGTTCACTCCATGTGGGTTGAGACTGACCTGCCAAGACCAAGACTGTGGAAGAGGAGAAGGACAAAGGTAAGGTCTGTTGAGCTGGTCCAGGGTCCCATGATAGATGTGCAATAAAATTGTACTGAATGAATTCATGGAGGGGCAAGATCTACTTTATGAATCTTTTCGGAACATTGGGAATTCTTTTTTCAAGTGACAAGTGAATTGAACAGAATTATAAAGGAACTAGTGGCCCAGTGCATGAAA
>NW_006290686.1:709755-719047 GCF_000327345.1 Myotis davidii
CCTCCTCCCCCCCCGCCGGCCTGATTGCCCCCAACTGGCCCCCCTGCCAGCCTGATTGCCCCTAACCACCTCTGCCTCGACCCTGCCACCATGGGTTTGTCCGGAATGATATCTGAAAGGTCTCCCGGTCTAATCAGCATATTATCCTTATTAGTATAGATTAATTCCAACACCAATGCGACTCACTATGTGAAAGCTGCCCCAGAAAGCAGAGCTTAGTCCTAGTGAGATCCAGTGAGCAAGAGACACCACTGGCCCCTTGAGATCCAGCTGAGTTTTGCTCTTCCCTGGGACAGGGCCCAGTTCATAGTGGCAGCTCAACTGTAATCCACTAAGTGAAGAGAGGGGGGTGGAAGCAGGCGCCTCGCTAGCTATGTCTTGTCACCCCTCTGAGCTCACTGATGTTTTCTGCAGAAGTTCTGCACCCACAGGATGTCGTTGTACACTTGACTGAAGTTGACAGAAAGTCCGTGTCCTTTTCTGAGTAAGAGCATTCATTATGTTCTCTGATCCCAGAATGGCAGCTCATTGTTTTTCCTTCCTTTCCTGAAAACCTATTAATGTAGGAGCATCTGGGGGATTTCAAAGTTGGCCATGACCTTGACTGCTTCTCCAGCCGCTCTGTCTGGGGAGCCCTCCGGCATTCCGTGGTATTTCACAGGCCCCCGTGAGCCTTCTAAAAAACACCACGATATCTAGACCAATTCCCATCTTCTGAGGAGACGTGGTTGCCGTCTGTTGGCAATTACTCTTTGTCCTGTCTCCCTCTGTTCTGCCCCCCTGTAGTTTCTAGCCCTTAGCACTGCCGGAGGTTTAGAATCAAACCCTGAGACATGCACTTATGAAGGTCAGAGCCGGAGGGGTCTGGGAGAACATTGGGTTCAATCCTCTCATGTACGAATTCATTTCAGTTCTTTTCATCCATCATTACCGAGCGGCTCCTCTGTGCCAGGCTCAATGCCAGGCCCTGGGGGCACAGAGCTGGCACTCCTCAATTTCCCCAGCAGCCCTTGAAGAATTTGCTCACAGTCTGAGGATAGAGACAAGCTGTAATTTTTCCAAATTTACTCAGAAAGATAAGACTTCATTAGATACAGTCCAGGAGTGGGGAGCATGCAGTAGGAGAGGGAATGGCCAGCTGGACTTGGTGAGGTCAAAGAAGGCACCATAAGTGGAGGTGGCATTTGAAACTTAAAACAGGACATTGTAGATTCGGTCCTGACCATGAGACTTGTTCACTTGACTCTCCCCGGAGCTGGGGATGAGGAACGGGGTGGGGAGAGAGGGGGACGCGGGTGCAAATGGGGGAGGTCGGAAGAGGAGGAATGCCTGGGTCTTTTTTTTGCTCCAAGTCGGTGGGCATCCCACACACATGGCTACAGATTATTCTCGCTCAGGCTAGGGCGTAGGCAGTCTCCAGGGTCCTTGGCCCTTGCCGCTGAGATATCGGCACCATCACACGTGCTGCTTCTTGCCCCTGCCCACTCCTCTGCCGACCCCAGGAAGGCAGGAACTCTGTTCATCTCAGCACTCAGAGCAGCCAGGCAAGCAAGGTGTGCTCAGCCAACACGCCCCTTCCTTGAAGGCAGTAAACTAGAATGTTTGTTCCCCGTTCTGCCACAGCTTCCATTTTTGTCACTTCCAATTCATTCTCAGCAGAGTGGCTAGAGCTTTTAAAATAAGTCTGCTAAATCACTCCTGGCTTCCCGTATTTAGAATAAAATCCAATTCCTTACAACAAAGGCCTACATTAGATTATCTGGTTGCCACCGACTGGGCCTCATTTTGTATTGTTTGTCCCCAGTTGCTATACTCTGGCCTTTCTGTTCCTCAAAGTCATGGGGTGGATACAGTCATTCCCCTGCTTATCTTGAGTTTTCACCTTCCTCCTTTCAGTTATTTGCTATCAACTACAGTCTGACAGTTGATCTGATAACCAAGACACCTATTAAGTGTTTCTGACTCTCTGTCCCTCTCCCTTCCTCTCTATAAAAAAAATCAACAAAAATATATTTTAAAAAATAAATAAATAAATAAAACAAGACATTGTAAGGATAACAGTCAAGGGTGTGTCAGGCAGATGAGGGAGTAACAGACGTTTACAGTAAGAACAGTGGCCTAATGGTGCGGACCTTGAGCTCTGGGGTCAGACTGGCTGAGTTTGAATCCCCCTTTCACCGCCTGTGTGACCCTCGTCAAGTTTTTACCCTCTCTCAGCTCAGCTTCCTCCTCTGTGAAGTTGACAGACCCCTGAAAGCCAGGCTGTCGCACACAGTTGTGCAGTATGTCACAGCACTCCTTCTAAGCATGTGCCCTTCACCGCTAGCAGTTGTATGTTTGTTATGACAGCTTTCTGGTGGAAGACAATCAAGTGCTTGTTTTCTCACAATATCATGACAGTGTGTGACCGATGGAAGTGAAGTGTGTTGGGGAAGGGTACCTTTTCCTCATTTTCGCAAAGGCACCAAGTGGGCCACAGGTGCCCTGGTACCCATGGTGTCATGTCTTTCATTCTCCTTTCGAGAGTGAAGGTCTTTCTCACAGGCAGGGGTCAGAGGAGCTCCAGTCTTCTTGCCTCTCATGAGACGACCACCCAGAAGCACTCCTGGCTGTGTGGGGCCACTGTTCACTGGGCTGCAAGCCTCTGCCTAGGGGTCTGCGCTGTTGCCCACCTCCCCACCATCCTTCTGCACAGAAGCCCTGGGGGATATGGGAAGGAATACAGCTCCTCTCCCCTCACGGCTTTGTCCATTTGGTCCCTAAAATTCCACACCCAACCAGGCAGGGGATAAACATTCCTGCACAGAAGGAGTGGGACAATCCTAAAAATGCTACACCATCTGAAGAGAAGGTTAAAGCTCTCATTCTCTTGACATTTCCCAACATAGGAAGAGAAATTTTGCATCTTTCTTAAAGAGAGAGGTTCCCTCGGGGAATACCCCAGTTTCTAATCTCCCCTCCCTTGCTCTGAGAGTCACCTGTCTAACTCCAGGAGCCTCCTTGTCACAGCCTCTTGACCCACCTCTACTCCAGTCCCACAGAAATCCAGTCCCACCACTGCGAGGGAGGGCTCACTGATGGATCCACCCAGCCCCTGATTCCAGATCTGCCGAAGCAAGATCATTGGTACGGCCAGATATCTGTGCTTTTGAATCTGTGCTTTTAGACCGATTGAGGCTTAGAAACTTCTACTCTTTGGTTCTCTCCCTCAAATAAACGAAGGACGCAGACTGACCATTCTAGTAAGGCTTTTATTGAGTTTTTAAATTTTCCTTATGGTGCATGTGTGTGCGTAGTATGCGCATGTGATATATATGCATGGGTGTGCTGTGTATGGTGTGTGTGTGTGTTGTATGTGCAGTGTATAGTGTGTCTGTTGTGTGTGGGCGTGTGCATGTATGTGTGATATGTGTGCGCGTGGGGTGTATATGTTGGTAGGAAGCAGGCAGGCAGGGGGAAGGTGGATCAGTTTTCATATCACACACCAAAATGATAAAAGTGCTTATCTCAGCATGGCTGGTGTTGCCCAATGGTTGAGCATCAACCTATGAACCAGGAAGTCATGGTTTGATTCCCAGTCAGAGCACATGCCCAGATTTCAGGCTTGATCCCCAGCTGGAGGTGTGCAGGAGTCAGCTGATCGATGATTCTCTTTCATCATTAATGTTTCTATCTCTCTCTCCCTCTCCCTTCCTCTCTCAGGAATCAATAAAAACATATTTTAAAAAAATTTTAAGTGCTGATCTCTGGGTAGTGAGGTTAATAACTATTTTCCTTAGCCTTCTCTATTTTTTTTCAACTTCTCATCAAAGAACATTTGACTTATGTAATGAAAAGGGAAAAGTTGTAAAGGAATTCACCGTATGTCATTATCATTCATCTTGATTCTTCGTCCCGGCGAAGCCTGACGTGTCAGTGGGAAAGCACTCCCACTGCTTCCAGGAACTGTGCTGCTCACAGGAGCATCTGGGACACGGGCTCCACCCCAGCAGGGCTCGCCCAGATGGCCCAGCAGGGCCTTGGCCGGGTCCTGAGCATTTGATTCCCAGGGCTCCAGGCAGCTTTGGAGCTGGGTCCCGGCCAAGGTGGAAACCAGGTACAGAGTCCAGCTCTGGAGAGAGGCCTGGTGGGAGCCAGGCTGGCACCACAGTCCTATCCAAGAGAGCGGCCATCGCTCCTCACTTCTTTTTGTTTTTGGCAATCCTCACACAAGGATATTTTGAGGATATTTTTTCCATTGATTTTTTTTTTTTAAGAGAGTGGAAGGGAGGAAAAGATGGAAAGCGGGGTGGGGGGGGGGAGAGAAAGAGAGAGAGAGAGAAACATCAATGTGAGAGAGACATATCAATTTGTTGCCTCTCAAGTGCCCTGACCCAGTCTGGGAATCTAACCTGCAAACCAGGTATGTGCCCTTGATCGGCAATCGAACCTGAGACCCTTCAGTGGGCAGCATCAGCCAGGGCAGCGCCTCACCTCTAAGACATGCATTATTCTCCTCACTTTGTTTTTTTTGAAATCCGGATATATCTGGAAATTGGCATGTGCATTTAGTGAGGTGATGTTTCTTGTTTTCCTAAAAAGCTCTTACTAAATTAGCATATTACACATAGAATGGAGCACAGGGCCAGGCTTATAGTAGATGCTAACGCCAATAAATGTCTGTAAATAAAGGAATGCACATATGAAGAAGGGGAAATGATACCCACCTTTTTATAAGAGCAACAGCTTCCCACTCATCCCAAAATAAATGAGGTTTGTTTGGCCGTCTCCCTGGGGCTTGGTTAGTTTGGCACAGCTCCCCTGGGAACCTCGCAGAGACAGTGATCTGTGAGCCCTGCCTGAGGGGACACTCATTGCCCCCAGGTCTTTCACACACAGCGTCCTTGACCTTCTCCCAGGAGCATGAGAACATTCCTGTTCGGTACACACAGTTGGTGCTCAGCCTCCTCCTGTCTGGAGTGTGCGCCCATTCCTGCCCAGATGTCAGGCTTGATCCCCAGTAGGAGGTGTGCAGGAGTCAGCCAATTAATGATTCTCTCTCATCATTATTGTTTCTAATGTTTCTAACATTCCAGGTTTCGTTTGCAAAAACAAACCGATTTTGAATTATTTTCCTCTTGGCCTGAGAAGGGAGTGACCGAGTTCCGTGTCCAAAGGTGTGTGGCGTCTAGCTCCGTGGTCTCTAAGCGGGCCCCCTTGGTGGGCTGGGCACCTCTACCCCCATTCTCTGGCGGCTGTTGTTCTCCCAGCCCCTACTCCAACCCCCCAATTAGGTGCAAGTGGACAGGAGGAGGGATAAGGGACAGACCGGGTCTAACAACTGGTACAGATAAAACTTGGCATTGGAGCCTTCAAGAGACCTGTGTGAAATTGTTGGCATTTGTCTTGCGGGGGGGAGGGGGATTCTGTGAGTCCCTCAAAGCCCTTTTTCATCCAT
This sequence comes from Myotis davidii, assembly GCF_000327345.1. Lineage (NCBI taxonomy): Eukaryota > Metazoa > Chordata > Mammalia > Chiroptera > Vespertilionidae > Myotis > Myotis davidii. The sequence goes on from NW_006290686.1 coordinate 715,193, forward strand.
GGGGTGTCCCTCGACCTGGCTTTGCCCTCTTTGGCTCAAAGCTATATCTTTTCTCTCAGTTCAGCTCCTGTTCGTCCCTCCTGAGGGGTCACCTGCCCTTCTAGGTGGTCCTCTTAATCTAGATCCTCTCCTTGGGGACACATCTGGCCCATGGGCAACCCCAGGCCTCCTTGTCCTGTCAGAATCCCTGTTTCCAAAGTGCTCCACCTCATGACTTAGCCACCAGTGGGCGCTCTAGGCAAGCATCTCGCCCATGGACACAGGTGTGAGTCAGAGACCACTCCTTACACCCACTGAATGTCAAGGCCCATAGGCCATGTTGTCTGCATGGTTTCCTGGAAGGCCCCTCAATTGGTTTAAGTAAGAAAGCAGCTCTCCTTTCCCCTTCCCACATGTGGGCTGGGCTGGGGCACAGGCAGGGACAGAGATGGACAACACTGTCTACTCTCTGTGGAAGTCCTCATCACCCCCTTCTTCATCTGGTGAAGTCCCAGCCTCCTGTGTATCCTCACAGCGAAAGTCTCAGACTCAGTACATTCTGTGTAGGTGTCTGCCCTGGGTCTTTGGTTCCTTCCGGACCCTGAGACAAACAGGAAGTGGCCTCAGCCCCTTCATGCCCCATTGATTCCAGCACAGCTTAGAGTCCCAGGAGTCAATAGGATGTGCATTTAGATCCCCACCCCTTAATTAACAAGCCCCTGGGGCAAATTGCTGAATTTCACTTGGCCTCAGGTTCTTCACATGCAAACTTGGTTAAAAAATCCTTTCCAGAAGGAAGGGGCCAGGGGTTTAATATAGGGTAACAGGAGAAGATTTGACTTTGGGTAGTGAGCATACGGTGCAATATACAGATCATGTAACATAGAAACCCACACCTGAAATCTATATGTTCATGTTGACCAATGTCACCCCCATAAATTTAATTTAAAAAACATTTTTTAAATCCTTATTTCATAGGGCTTGGGAGAACTGTAGAGAATTCTGCAGGGCCTTTGGCACAGTGCCTGGTTTATAATAAATGCTCCCTAAATGGGGATCATTATTTACATGGCCCTGCTGAGATGTGAGCTTCTGCTCTGGGCCCGGAAGGCATTTTTGGATTTCAAGACTGTTCTGCAGTGGGGTAACCCCTCCATGATGGTGCCAGTGCTAGTTTGGCTCCCTGAGGCAGGCGGAGTGGGGGAGACCACAGGTGATATCTTCACGCAGGGCCAGGTACCTTGTCACTTCTCAGGTAGGCGACCTTAAACATCTCTGAGTTCCCTGCTCCTTTCCTGAAAAGTGGAGATAACATTAAACTTTGTGGGAAATAAACCCTCCTCGGCCTCGCCTCCCTGTTGTGAGGATGCATTAGGTGGCAAATGGCAGGTGTCTGGCACAACAAGGCTTGTGGCCTGAGAGCTCTCAGCAGTGGTTAGTTCCCTCGCCCTCCTCCTCTGAGAGGGAACATCTGAGTGGGGTGATGTCTACCACCTACACATCTCAATCCACGAAACTCTGGTGGTGGCTGAAGAAACGAGTGGGCAAGAGTGTCCCTCGTAAAGGGGCGCATGCACAGTGGAGGGTGAGTCTTCTCTGACCATTAGCAGGAAGAAAGGAGAGGCCAGGAGTGCTGTGAAAACTTCCTGAAGAAAAGCCATTTCATCAAACAAGGCAAGAATGCCCCCCTAGGGAGACACAAACCTCTCTGTGCTGCTGAAGTGTGTTTCTTTTATAGGAATAGCTCGCACACGAGTGGTGGAGAGGCACACCGTCCATATGAAAAGGAAGTCGTATCGATTCACATGCAATATATTCCAACGTGCCCGTGTTTTGAAGCAAATAGGAACAAGCTTTCTCACAGCTAAAGAGGAAGCGGTAGCCCTTTACGAAGACCTGACAAGCACGCTGAAAATCCTGCAGAAGCGATGTTCTCTAGTGCAAGTTGTCACTGATTTAGTGGCTTCGAGAACCACTAGCCTTTCCGCTACGTGAGGCTCTCTGGGGAAGCAGGGCCTGCAGATGAAGAAGTGGAGATACTTCCTCTAGTATTTATGAAAAAAAAATTTTAGTTTTTGAAGAAGTCTAAACCTTAGATCAGATTTTTCACTTTGATAAATCCAGTCTCTGGTAGAGGAGATTGCTGTAGAGCTCATGCTTCTGGAAGGAAGTACAAAACCTCAGGCTTAAGGCTGCTAGGGGAAGTGACCAGGAGGCTGGGCACTAAAGCTGATGGCCATTAACCCTGGTGCTGTTTTTGTTCGAGTTTCTGCTTTCAAAAACCCATTGGTTTTAAGTGATCCGCCCAAAACTCATTTTTAGTTAAACCCTATAATTTTTACACTGAGAGATTTTGCAAAAGGGTTTTTTTACTTTGTTTTATTTTGAGGTTCATACATATAGCATTATGGCAAAAATGCCCACATCAGGATCCCATGGCAAATCAGGATTACCCAAACACCCAAGAAGCAAAAATTAAAGTGTTTGGGAATAGTTCATTTCTCCTCAACCACATATTTTCCAGATTTCGTGAAAGCCATGTTATCAGAACAAGAGAACATTCCTCACATAGACAAAAAAAAAAAAAATGAAATTCAGATGTCATCTCCTTCAGGAAGCCCTACCTACAGCCTCTATCAAGTTGAGCTAAGGACCCCTCCTCTGGGCTCCCCCAGCTTCCTGAATTTCTTTCTGTCTCTGCTCAGATTACATCATGTGGTCCTTACCTATGTCCATGTCTGCTCCCATCCCCCACTCTGGTCTCACTGGGCTTCGGGGGTCCAGGGCCCAGCACAAGGCCAAACACTGGGGTGGAATCAGGAAGCATTATGAACTGAAGTGAATGATACAGAAGCACAGCTCTGGGCTGGTGAACGTAGTTGTGTGTCTCTGCCTATACTTCCATTCAGTGAGAGCTTATTGCAGAGAGTTTACCGTTGTAAGCCAGTGGTAATCCTGGGTGTAAACACTTTTTGTAAAGGTTACGAAGTTTTTCAGCTCTGTTTATTAGCTCTGGCACAGGCTTCCTCGCTGCCTAAAAATCCTCCCGAGGCTTGAGGAGCCCTGTGGATGCATACACAATCTAGGACAGGACCCAGAATGCTGAACAATGAATAAAACCAGAGTGCCAGACTATGGGGAGGGGGGTAAAAAGTGCTGGCCTCTAAATTAAGCCATACGCTAATCCACACTCTGCCATTCACATGCTGAAGGATCTGGACAGTCACTTTGCCTCTCTGGGCTGCAGTGTCCTCATCTGCCTAATGAAGGCCTTGGAGTGGGTTCCACCATTTGCTCATCATATAGGGGTCTTCAGGACATGGTTGTCCGCAGGAGGTCACAGCCTGGAGAATAAAACAGGCTCACACCCCATGGTCCTTCAGTGGAGGGAGGAGAAATGAACATTTCCTGAGTACCCACATGTATCTGTCACATCATATCTAATATCGAATGTAATGCCTTCTTCAAGGTAGGTATTATTGCCCCCATTTTACAGCTGTGAAAACTGAGGCTCAAGAGGTTAAGTGACCTTTACATGCATGTGGATCTAGCAAGCAACTAGAATCCAGGCCTGTCTGACTCTAAGAAGACTCACATGGTTCCTACCCAACTTGGACAGTCTGTGACTCCATGATTTAAAGAAAAACAAAAGATTAATTCAGGAGAATGCATGTTCATTTTTTCCCTTAGATATGTTCTTTTAATCATGTAATTTTTTATGTGATTCAGGAAATGAAAAATGTCCTGTTCTAGACTGTGTGTTACAAAAAGCTGAAAGATGGCTCACTTATTTGTTCATTCATTCACTCATTCATTCAACAAATGCTTATTGAGTGTCTACTATGTACTGACCATGCATATACTAGTTTCTAAAAC
>NW_006290686.1:720752-739220 GCF_000327345.1 Myotis davidii
ATTCACGGTGATTCTAATGTGCAGCCAGGATTGAGAACCACTGTCCTAAGTTGAGGGAACAGCAGGTGCAAAGGCAATGAAGTAAGGACAAGCTTGACTATCCGCAGAACAGAAGGGAAGCCAGTGTGGCTAGAATAATTAAAGACAGGAAACAGGGTGGAAAATGATGTGGGAGATGGGGTTTGGGAGCCATGGCAAGGAGCTTTATAGCTAAAATAATTGGTGGAAGGTAAGCACAGTAATGGCATTCAACCTCAGAGATGACAGAAGCCTTAGAGACACTCTGACCCAAGCTCCTCTTATCAGTCCCGCTGAAATGACCCGCCCAGCGACCAAACAAGGTCAGTTAGTGGTAAAGCCAAAAGTTAATGGAACACTAGTGTCCCTACTCCCCAGGGTGTTAAAACAGAGTTCTTAGCCAAACAGTGACACCCAGGCTGTAACGCAACCACCCAAGCCACCTCTGGTTCTCTCTCCTGATCAGTTGCATCAACCTTCCCTGTCTTCTGACTCCCACCTTTCCCCTCCTAAGGTTTTTGTGTGCACAGCAGGCAGAGTGAACATGGTAAAACTTAGTTTATATCATGTTGCACCTCTGCTCAAACCCTCCGATGGCTTCCCTGTACTTCACTGAACCTGTTCATTGTTTTGTCTCCCCCCCACCACCCCTGACTTGAGGGCAGGCCTTTGTCTTAGATATTCTTGGATCTTCCCTCTGCCACACATAGGATTCGGCATGCAAAAGGAGCTCCAATAACTTTTGAATGAATAAGTAAACATCTGCAAATAAGCAGATTAAGTGATTTAATTTACATCTACGTATGAGAGTCTATCTGGTTATTATTTATGTATAATAATTGGTTAAGAGCATGGACTTTGAGCCAGACTGCCCCAGTTCAAACCCTATCTCTTCACTTACCAGTGGTTTGACCTTGGATAAACTATTAGCCCCTTTGTGTCTCAGTTTTCTTATCTATATAATAGGGGTAATAATAGTATCTAACTCACGGGTTGTTGCAAGTATTAAATTAGCTCATATACATTAAGTGCCTGGACCAATTCCTGGTACCTCTTCACTCTTAGTTATTGATATCATTACTGGTATCTACATGTGCAATGAGGAAAATGAATGCTAGAACGGTCTGGATGGCTTCAATGGAGCCTCTTGGTTTAGGAGACAAAGGACTGTCTTTGAAGGATTCCCCTAATTTGTTGGTACTACAACCTTGGGCAAGTTCACTTCACCCTTCGGAGTCTGTTTGCATATCTGAAAAATGAAAATAACCTACCCCATTTGACTGTAGTGTTGAGCTTAAGGGAGATCGTGTATATCAAGTTTCTGGCACAGTACCTGCCACTTTATCCAAAGGCAGCAAATGTTTCCTTCCTCTCTTCTCCCAGCCAGCCTCTGAGCTCGCCAAGCATGAGATCCTTGTTAACTGTGCTTGAATCTGCCCACACCCTCTGGGTCCAGCATGGAATCTGGCCCTGTGAACAGACAATAAACACATGTGGACCTTAAGTAGGCCGCCATTGCAAAATTTCACACATGTGCCCTCAGTTTCAGGGTTTTTTTTTTCCAGCCAAAAATCTTGTCCAGCATCATCTTCTCTCGTGGTGGCTATGCCAATGCCCACCTACTGATCTCCCAGGGAAGGGCTTGTCCCTCCAGCTGAGCATGGTACCAGGTTTGTCTTTCTAAATCACAGCTCAGACCATGCCTTTCACCTTGCGCAGAAGCCTTTGTGACCCACCCACCCCTGCTTCTTAGGCTGGTGTTTGAGACTCACCACAGTCCACCCCTGGCTGCCCTTGCATGTCCTCTCTTTCCCCTCTAACACACACACACACACACACACACAGGAACACCGGCCTGAATCACAGTTCCTTGGACCTTAACATTGCTGCACCCTTGCTCACACTGTTCCCAGTGTCTGGAGTGGCCTCCCAGAGCATCACACACCCATACCCCAAGGTCCCTCTCCACCTGGCCTCAGCCAATTCCGCAAGGTAGGAGTGTCCCTCCTGCTCCTAAGTTCCAACAGGGCTTCAGGGCACTGATCCTTGCACACTTGCCACTGGGGGATTGTATTGTATCTGTGTACATAAGCCAAGTGGGCACTCAGTTGATGTGATGAACATATGTGTGTTGGCATCCCACTGTCAGGGTAGGGCTGTATCGCATTCATCTCTGTACCTCTCTTCTCACACAGGTACATTTTTTTCTTGAACACAGCGGGAGCATAACACATATTTACTAGATGAGTCATCTAGCCTTGTCCACTCTAGTGTGCAAAGGTGCATCAGTCCCTTGTTCCTCAGATCCTCTAAGTCAGGCCTCATCCTCTCACTTAGACTGTTACAACAGCCTCCTAGCAGTCTCTCTTTTTTCCTTCTGAGCCCCACACAGGCTACCAGAGTGATCTTTCTTCAACAAAAGGTCACTACTGAAAACCTTTCCTCTGCTGAAAATCTTCCAATAGCTCCCCATTGCCACGGGATAACGCCTCGGCTGTGTTCCTCTTCAGCCTCATCTTCTGCTCCCCCACGTCCCTTACCCCACACACACTCCCTTGCACTCCTCCAGAGCTACTTGTATTATCATGACAACTCTGTGTGGTTTCAGGCCTCTGCGTTTTGGCATATACTGTTCCCTCTTCTTCAAGTGACACTTCACTTCCGCTCCCGTCCCCCATCACCTGATGAACAGCTGCCCATAACTGATACCCAGTTCTGACGAAAACTTCCTCTGTGGAGGCGATGGTGGAGTGCATGCATGCCCACCCTCTGACTAACCATCCACCCCACAAATACTGGGCACTCACTGTGCACTAGATACACCCTCCAGGCAGCTGCTGTACTCGCCAGATTCTTGTGATTGCAGTCCTCACCCTGTTCTGACGGGTGAACTACGTTCCCACCTGCCTCATTTCCCTGGAGCCCTGAGGTCTGGGCTGTTCCTGGCTCTCGTCACTGAACGCCTCTGGTCCCTGAGCACTCACAGTACCAGCATATGCGGGTGACCATTAAATGAGCTGCACTGTGTGCTGGAGAGTGGGAGGGTGGAAGTCAAGTGGGGAATGCAGCAGAACAACTGTGACGTCTCTTGCATCTTATTTTAGAGTCCAGATCCTGCTTATCAAAAGCAAAACCATGCTTCAGCTTTGACTGTCCTAGGGCTCCTGCTCAGGCTTCTAGTGAGTGATGGTCAGTGGTAATGGCCTCAGAACATTCCCTTTAACCCGAAAAACGCTGGGTCAGTGAACAGGTTATACAGGCTGCCGAGAGCCCAGCACAGTGCGAAATGTGTCTTTGTTACCTTCAGGATGGCAGCAAATAAGTAAATGCTGGTCTTAGCAACAACTCTTCAGACCCTCAAATGTGTCCGTTCTCTTTAACAGGGCTGCTTGGCTCTGAGGACAGAGAGAGAACTTGGACTGCTCCTGCTCTAGAAAGGTGCCTTGTCTGGGGAAGCGGGCCACGTGCTCCAAGACACTTCCCTCAACGAGTAAGTCACCACGTGGCTAAGTTCCAAAGAGCACGTCCCAGAAGGATGAAGGAGCACGACGCATTCCAGGAGTGAAAATAAGACAGGTGGGGGGCACCTGGACATCAGGGAAAGGATCCCAGGGTGAACCTGAAGAGGTCTGGCAAGGTGGAGGTAGAGGGTGGGGCACAGCCTTATAACTACAGTAACAGCGAGCATCTGTGTGGCACTCACACTGTGCCAGGCACTCTTCTACATGTTTTATATGGTTTCACTCCAATAACCTACGAGGTTAATAATTGTGATTACTATCCTATGAGCCATGGGAAGTCGTTAAATGGTGTCATGCAGGGAAAAGAGATCAGACTTACGTATGAGAATCCCTCCTCTGGCTCCTGTGTGGAGCACTGATGGGGTGGGAGTGGATTCCGGGAGAGCCATTAACAGGCCTCCAGAGTAGAGGTCTTGGGCGAGATGTCAGGAGCTTGGACTTGATGGGTGGCTATGGGGGTGGAGAGAAGTGGGCTTATCGGAGAGCTATTCAGGGGGAGAGTTGGCAGAACTGCTCAGCATGTACTCACTCTTCAGGACTCAGCCCAGGGCACCAATAAACTTCCCCTCCTCCAGGCTTGCCCACGCCTTCCTTCCTCCTAATGGCCCTGATCTTACCCAACACCAGGCTGTCGTGAGATGGTCTCTCAGAAGGGAAACTCACCCTCTGACCCATTCCCTAAGCAAAGAGCTCCTCTTGGGACTCCTGCTACCCCTATCCAGCCTCCCCTCCCCCCACTATCCCGTTCTTCACAGCGTCCCACCAGTTTCCCTCTCCCAACATCATTCATCTCTATCCACTTCCTCTCCATCCCTAAGACCCGCCATTGTCCATGTTTCCAGCTGAGGCTAACCATCGCTGAGTTAGAACCAAGAGCCAAGGACCTTCATCTCCCACCCATGCTGCTTCCCATCTTCCCTGTCTCTCAGTCTCTTGCACTCAGGCAGGCATCTCTGCCCCACCCCTCAGCCCAAGCACCCATAGCTCTGCCCTCCTCTGATGACCCTGAAGCCAGTCCACCCTTGCTGCTTGACACAGTCGCTGCAGGGAAGAAACATCTGCACAGCTCATGTTTCAAGGGACCTGGCATATATGACATATGTTTGCTCCCCCTCTTAGCACTATGTGTTTTAAACAGGACCACCTCCCCGAGAAAGGGTTGCACCCAGGTTAGGGGTTAACAGGACTAAGGAAGAGAATAAATCAGTAAATCCCCCTAGTGTTATAGAAATACCATGTACTACTTATGAAGAACTTGGACTAAGACTGTTGGCAATAAATTTGGGACTCGTTGGGCCCACACCCACAGGGGTCTGCCCACCAGGGAAAGCACCAAAGCCTATACCCCTCTGGCCAAGGGCATGTACCTTGGTTGCGGGCACATCCCCAGTGGGGAGTGTGTGGGAGGCAGCTGATCAATGGTTCTCTCTCATCAATGTTTCTAACTCTCCCTTCCTCTCTGTAAAAAAATCAATAAAATATATTTTTAAAAAATCAATAGAACTAGATAGAGACAGGATTTTTGGCAAAGGTCAGATAAGAAACTAGGAACAGTAGAACATTACCCAAAACATACCATGATGTAATTATAGAGGCATGCTTATAGGATCAAATAGTATAAATATAGATGTAACAGGGCAATAAAAGGAGAACCTCGCTATGCTGACCAACTGAATGCTGCCTCCGTGTCCTTCATTCTTTGCCGACTCCGTCCACACCTTTGGGAACCCCTGGACCTGCTGGGGCAGGACCCCAACACCTGGTTACTCTGCTCAGGCTGCAGCACATCACTCTCCCAGATGGGAGCTCTTTGAGCAAAGGTCAGGGTCCATCGTGTCTATTTCCACAGCAGTCCCAGAACTTCTCTATTGGTATTTAGCACCTTCTATCTCATGTTATAAAGGACCTCTTTTATTCTCCTTTATCTCCCCGGGGCCCAACTCAGGGCCCAACTTGCACTAAGTGAGGAACAAATATTTAATGAAAAGATCGATTTTCCCCCAAACCACTTCCCATGCTGTGCTTGGATTAATTTCAGCTAATGTTTACTGATCTGCTTTAAAGTACCAAATATTGTGCAAAACCCTCCTGCTCTGGGCAAGCTAAGCCGCTCTCCCCGTGTCACCTCTCCAGGCCCAAGCAGAGGGCCTACTCTGCACCTGGGCAGGCTTCTTCAGAGACACCCTAAAATCGTAGCCCCTAACAAGCACCAGCACTCACATAGCTCTTTCAAGCTTAAGCAGACTGTGGGGCCCATGTGATCTGTCTGTCCACAGTGCTATGGGTGTCATGATCCCCATTTTCCAAGTAAGGAAACCAGGGTCCAGAGATATCAAGTGATTGGCCCTAGTTCACACAGAAAGTCTCCAAAATTGAATCCAACTTTTCAAACTCAAGAGCTCTTGCCTTTCTGCTACATCAAGCCGTCTCCCCCAAGCAGCCTCCATCAAGGCAATGGAAATTGACAAGGCAGCATGGCATAATGGGGAAGAATATCAGTTTGGGTAAGTCAGCCTTTGAGTCATTTGAATTTGAGCTCCATCCCTTAGTAACTGTGTGACTTAATCAAATTGATCACTTGATTAACACTGAGGGTTTCATCTGCAAATGGGGCAGTAACACACAAAAGTATGAGGCTTCAGGTGGAAAAAAAAAGTGTATATAAACTGCCTTACATGCAATCAGGGCTCAATAAGTGTCAATCCCTTACCTGGCCCCACTATGCCCGTCTCGTTAGGTGTTTCTCAAGATCTGGCCTCTGGACCATCTGCCTCACAGTGATCCAGGCTGCTTGGTTGGCATGCAGGGTCCTGGACCGCCAGGAAGTCTGATCCAGTAGGTTTCTGGCGGAACATCGGAAGCAGCGTTTCTGACATTCTCATAAGTTTGAGAGCTACTGGTCTTGTGGGTGAGGAAGCCAAATAAACAGATGGCTGCAATGCAGAATGATGAGTTACGATGGCAGGTCCGGGAAGAGTTTCTACAGAAAGCCTGGACTGACCTGAGACCTGAAAGATAAGAAAAAGCCAGCCAAGGAAGCAAGAAGGGAAGAGGAGATTCCAGTTGAAGGGAAAATATTCACAAAAGCCCAGCAGTGAGAGAAGTGGCCCTTTCAGGAAAGAGTATAGAATTGATGAGAGTGTGGAATTCAGCAAAGAGACCTAAGAAGTGGGCAGGGCCCAGGTCACAAAGAGGTTTATCGGTCACGCCAGGGAGTTTGAACATTATCCTATAGAAAGTGGAAAAATCACTGGAATTTGTTTATACTTACTGGAGAGCATTAGATAGTTTTGAATTTAAGAAAGAGCCCTGTTCCCTAGCTGGTTTGGCTCAGTGGATAGAGCGTTGGCCCACGGATTGAAGGGTTCAGGGTTTGATTCCAGTCAAGGGCACGATGTACCTCAGTTGCAGGCTTGATCCCTGGTCAGGACTGGTGTGGGAGACAGTCAATGTGTCTCTCTCATATTGATGTTTCTTTCTCTCTCTGTCTCCCCCTCCCCACCCCTCCACCCCCATGGCCCTTTCCATTCTCTCTAAAAATCAATGGAAAAATATCCTCAAGTGAGGATTAACAACAAAAACAAACAACAACAAAAAAACAAAACAAAGCAAAACAAACAAAAACAGATAAAAAGAAAAAGCCCTCTGGCAGCCATGTGTAAAGAATAGGTTGTGGGATTGGAACAGGGCACAATTTCCTTAGAGGTATGAGGTTGTACACAGGCAATGGTGACCTAGCTGAGACAATGGCAGTGAGAGAAGGAAGGAAATGCACAGGGAAGAATCTGCACTGATACTGATTAGATAGGGCTGGATGGGGACAGGAAAGAGTCAAGGCTTCTTTCTTTAGCAAATCAGGTCAATGGTTGTGAATTTCACTGTAGTTAAAATTTAAAAAAAAAAAAATCTGGAAGAGAAACCAGTGTGGAGGGGAAATGATGAGATCATTTTAGGGCTGACTGAATTTGTGATTTTTATGCTATATCCCTGTCCAGAAGGTAGTTGGAAATGCAGGTCCATGGAATAGTCGGCTAGCTGCTCACTCAATATCCTTCCTCTCTTCCTTCCTTCCTAACAGAAGCCAACTTTGGGACAGTGATGTGCCCATGGAGACTATCGGAAGCTCTCTTGCCAGTCTTCCCTGACTCTCTATGGTTGGTCATGTGACCCGGTTCTGACCAATAAGCAATAAGTGGACATCACTGGGTGGAGTTTCCAGAGAAGTTGTTATTTTCCTGATAACAATGGACAGGCCCGGGTGGCGTTTGACTTTTACCCTTATCCTTTTTAATCTTTTTCTGGCATAAACAATGTTGTGATGCTTCGATAAGATGCAGCCTTTTTGTGACCATGAGAATATTGGCCCTATGCTACACAGAGTGCAGAGCGGAAAGACAGAAGGATTCTGGCGTGGTGGAGCTGTTGTATGGCCCAGGGCTGTCTACCATCCGAGAAAAATAAATCCTAATTTAGTTAAGCCACTGGGATTGGTTTTCTGTCACCTGCAGCAGAACATGATCCTAATTGATTCAAGGGCTAAAGCTCTGGAGACAGATCTGGGTTAGAGATAGAGATCTGGGTCAGCATCTAGAATCTAGATGGTACCTTGAGTGGATACAAGCAGACCAGGCACCCAAATACATGCACAGGTAAACAGTTCTTGAGAGCAAAAGGACAGGGGAGGGCTTGGTTTGTAGGCAATGCTGAAAAGAGGAATTCCTGTTCACAGGGCAAGTGTCTTTAGGTTACTTTTTTATTGTTGATGTTTCCATAGCAACATCCAGTACAAACAACCAATTTAGGGCTATTCAATTAATACTCAACCTCATGAAATTTATTGTGTTACAACTTTCCAGGTGCTTAACCAAGGGCTGATGACTCTGGTCATGTGTGTGGTGACTTAACCTCTCAGGGGGTGGAGTGTTTGGGCTCAGGTGCTGACTTGGTAAACCTCAGCTCTCTGTTTCCCATGAGGCAGGTGCCCCTGGAGTCCCTCCCAGGAATACCAGTGCAAGGGCCTCGCAGGACCTAAGCTGCAATTGGACCTGTCTATCCTATTTTTTTAAATATATTATATTCTTTTAAAAATTTTTCTTTAAATTATTTTTTAATGCACTACAATAACTTTTATTCTATGAAATGATGATTGCAAACCACAGCTTAAAAAGTTCGGGGCCAGGCCTGGAGAGCTCTGTTCAGTCCTCTGGTCCTTCCACAGCTGTGTTCGTCAGTGTTTCTATCATTTCCACTGTGGTAGGGCACTCAATCCTTTCCCTTCTTAGGTTTCTATGTAGCTACTACGTAACCTCTGCCACCCTGACTGGGCAAGGAGTGATGGCAAAGTTGAAGGGACATTAGCCTGTGGTTTTTCTTTCTCATTTTGCCTGAAGAAGGATTTGGCCTCTTCAGATGTAGCATCCACTGCCTTAGTCACCTTACCTTCTTCACCAGCAAAATCAAACACCTTGGTGATTTTAACTTTTTCTGTTTCCCTAGTTCTTCTGCTTTGACCAACAGTTTATTTGAACTCGTCTCTTTAGTCTCCTCTCGTTTTCTACTGTGTGGACTTGGGGACACTTGATTTTGGTCCCACGTCACTGAGGAAGTTCGTCCACAGTTCGTCTTCCTTCCTCTTCCTTGCATCCTCCGACCCAGTGCCTTCTTCCTCCTCTGTGGCCCTGTCTTCCTCCTCATTGCTGCTTCCTCCAGATTCCCCGTTGAATTCCTCCTTTTCCTCCTCTTCTAAGGAGAGGCCGCCTTGTTTTCTCTTCCCTTGGAGGTGGAGAAGTCTTTGGAGTCAAATTCCTCCGTGTCACTGCCACATGGGGCAGGCCAAGCCACAGGACCTAAGCAGCAGACCCCCAGGAAAGCTTTAGGGAGACCATAACACTCTAAATTACTTTTTATATCTGATTTTTTAAATTTTTTTAATTATAACAGGCATACAATATTATATTTGTTGCAGGTATACAACATAGTGATTATTTATATAACTTACAAAGTGATCACCCAGATAAGTTTAGTACTCATCTGACATTACATATAGTTATTACAATATTATTGACTATATTCTCTGTGCTATGATTTATATCCCTGTAACTGTCCTATCTTTTGCCAAGAGTACATGCCTGGCAATTTTCCTGATTCCCTCTCCCCTCTCCATCCTACTCACTACAAAAAAAAAAAAGCCAAAATCTATTTTCCTTAATTCATGGAAACATGTCATTCCTTTTGTGAACACTTTTATTTTCTCTAAGATAAAGCCCAAACACTTGTCACAACGTATTAGGCCCTGATCTTTGCATCCTAGGTCCCTGATAATTGTCCTTGCCTCTCCCCCTTCTCTCCACACACAGTCAGCCACTCCAAATGCCCCATTCTGCCCACATTTCTCTTCCCTTTCAAGCTCCTCCAAGCTGTTTTCTTGCTCAATAATGCTTTCTTTGCCTCCTGCTCTGACTGCCTATTTCTGTCCACCCACTATAGCCAGATTAATTTTCTGGTCTTCCAGCAGCTGGGAATGGCTGGAAACCTGGTCCACCTCCTCTTTACCCTTAATTCTTTCCCCAATCTCTTTCCAAATCCTATTGATTCTACCCTCTAAACATCTGTAACTTTGTCTCCTCCTTTCCATTACTACTTCTACTAACAATATCACTGTAAGTTTCTTCAGGAGCCTCGTGGCTTCAGTCCTTCTTAATTCAATCAATCTATCTTCCCCTCATGTACCCATGTTGATCTCCTTAACGTCTCTGAGGTCCCTAATGGTATTGTCCTTGCAGATCTCTTAAGCCTTATGTCCTACTAGAGGCCCGGTGCACGAAATTCATGCACAGGTAGGGTCTCTAGGCCTGGCCAGCGATCAGGGATGATCAGGCCTTTTGGCTGCTGGCCAGGGCCTTCCTTCATTCTGTGCTGCCCCCGGTGGTCAGCACGCATCACAGTAAGCAATCGAACTCCTGGTCTCTGGGTCGAACACCTGAGCGGACATTTTGCATATTAGCCTTTTGTATATATAGATACTTCAGGTGTAGAGAGAAAGCAAACCCAGTGTTGACCCACAGTCCTCTCTGTCCTGCACAGCCCCTTCTTCTGAGCTCACGCAGGGACAGCTTAGGACAATAGCTAAGAATGTGGCTTCTGGTACCAGATTTCCTGGATTCCAGCCTCCGCTCAACTGCTTATTAGCAGGGTGCAATCTCTTCATGTCAGTTTCAACTTTGGTAGCCCTCATGCACAGGGCTGTTAGATTGTAAAAGGTAATACTGAAGAGTACTCAGAACAGTGTCAGGAATAGCGTAAATATTGTGTGTTAGCTGTTATAAGTGACTGTTACATTTCATTTTCATCCTTGAAATGTGTCTGTTTTGTCCTCTTCTTTTGTCTAGATTAGTGCAGAAGACAAGGCAGCAGATGCTTGTGGCTAGGGTAGGAGAGCAGGGGAGGGCTTGAGGGAAACGCTGGGAGACTAGGGACCAAGGAAGCTATCTATCCCAGGAAGTGTGAAATTGACCTTTTGTTTTCTGTAATCCAAGTTTCATTTTAGTTTAGAAAACATAGCTGGTGGGAAAAACAGACTCAAATATTCCCCACCATCTCCACTGAGCATGGTGGACACCATGATTTCCTGTGCTTCATCCAGGAGTCTTTTTCCTCTATTCTAAGTGACAATAATACCATGATACCATGAGCAATATTGATCTTATTCCATTTCCCAGGTACTGTATTTTGCAACTAATTTTTTCATTTAATCCATACAGAAGTGGGTACTACTGCTTCCCCATTTTAGAGATGGGAAAATTGAGGCTGCGAGAGATTAACACCCAAATCCCAGCTTATTATGAGGTTTTCTTGCCCAATAGCTATCAGAGCTGATACCCTTAACTGCTATGCCAGATTGCTTCATAAAGTGGATTACCTTATAATGTTTCTATAAGCATCAGCAGGTGCATAAAACATTTATTCTTTTTAAAAAATTTATATTTTATTGACTTTTTAAAGAGAGGAAGAGTGAGAGATAGAAAGTTAGAAACATCGATGAGAGAGAAACATCGATCAGCTGCCTCCCGTACGTCTCCTACTGGGGATATGACCATAACCAAGGTACATGCCCTTGACTGGAATTGAACCTGGGACCTTTTAGTCCGCAGGCCGACACTCTATCCCCTGAGCCAAACTGGTTTCGGCAAAACATTTATTCTTTAATGCTTATTATGTATAGTAAGTAAAAACAGGGAAGTACAAAGTAATCAGCATTTTAAACTCTGTTTAATTCTATTTTAATAAAATACACACAGAGAAAAAATGTTTGGACAGTTACACATCAAAACATTATTAGTGGCTACCTCTGAGAGATAATATTTCAGGTGATTCTTTGTGTATATTTTATTGTGAATTATATTTTTGTTGTACAAATACATTTTATATTGTGAAGCATAATTTTATTGTGCAAATGTAAATTGGTAAAAACACTTTAGAAAATTATTTAACATTATTTCATACATTTGAAAATATGCAGATTCTTTCATTCGTAGGTAATATGCACATGCTTAACAGATTGGTAAAAATGAATGTTCCGGGTAGCATTGGTTATAATAGCAACAATTCAAAACTATATCCACTTCAGGGAAATGGGTTAATACGTTGTGGTATTGTCATACAATAGGAGACATTATCAAAGAGTAAAAATGAAGAAACTATAGGTTTATGCAGCAACATGGATTGAATCTTAAAAGTATAATGTTGAACTAAAAAAAAAAGCAAGACTCAGAAGAATACTTACTATATGAGTCCACTTATATAAATGCAAAAAAGCATGAAAAATCTATGTTCAGGAATACATTCATGTGATAAAAGTATATAGAAAGGTAAAGAAATGATAAAAACAAAATTCAGGAAGGTGACTGCTTCTGGAGGGAGAGAAGGGATGAGATTGGTGCTTAAGGTATCGGTCAAGTTCGATTAAGCTGGGTGGTAGCTGTATCAGGACTCATTTCATTATTATTCTTGATATTTTAGAAATATATTATTTTTATATGTTATATATATTTATATGTTATATATTTCATAATAAAACTCCATATTTTTAATTTTCCATATGAATATGTATTGCTTCTTATATTAAACTGAGAAAGTAAGTAACAAGTGTAATAACATTTTAAAAATTGTTCTCCTCTTGTACTTTTTCTCACTCTGCCTTTTTATATCATTCATTCATGTATTCATTGAGGGCTTTATCTGTACCAGCCAAGCTGTCTGTTGGGAGTACAGTAGTGTCACATGGTTCCTGTACTCACGGAGCATGCCCTCATGGTTCCTCCCTCCATTCCTGTAAAATGTTCAGTTAGGCTTCATTGTTGGTATCTTATAAATTCATTAGCAATTTTTCTTGATGTAGATGTTGGGCAGCTGTGCTCTGAAAGTAGATTGCCTGAATTCAAATCGTGGCTCTCCTACTAACTACTTATATACGTTCAGGTGAGTAACTTTCCCTCTTTGTACTTTAATGCTCTTTGCCATGAAATGGGAGAAAGAATAGTATCTACCTCATAGGAATGTTGTAAAATTTAACCTAGTTAACAAATATAAAGAGCCCAGAACAGGGCCTGAGCATAGTAAACATTCAATAAATGTTACTTCTTCTTCTTCTTATTGCTCTATAAGTATTCCCTAAGCACAAATTCTGTGTCAAGTCCAAGTGAGGGACATGCGATACAGGGATAGGATGAAACAGGCTCTGGAAGACCAACTCCTAAACAGACTGTTATGAAATGTGAGAGGAGCTATGGTGGAAGGAAATCCAGGGGCTACAGGAGCTTGGAGGGGCCCAAACACAGCCTGGGAGTCTGGGGGCTCTTCCCAGAGAGGCTTGGTGTGGTGTCACCCAGGTTGTGGCCTGTTGCACTTGGGGAACACTCTAATTGCCCCCACACATAGGGGTTAGGAAGTGTTGATATTCAAGTGCCATGAATGTGCTGATTGTAAGAGAGGCCAGAAGGTAACTGGTTGATGATAAGATCACTTAATCAGAGGTGAGCCTACATATTTGGTTTTTATGGTTTTAAACTTTTCTTTGCAGATATGAAATACTACAACATATTACATGTGGGAGAAGTGGATTAAAGCTTAGATTTCTTTTATTGTGGGAACTAGTTGTGTAAAATTTCCCCCCACGTCCTGCGTGGTTCAGGGTTCAGGATCTGGAAGAGGGCCGCAAGCAAATGAAAGAGACAAACAAGAAATAATAATTTGGTGCCAAGACCGGTTTGGCTCGGTGGATGGAGCGTTGGCCTGCGGACTGAAGGGTCCCAGGTTCAACTCCGGTCAAGGGCATGTACCTTGGTTGCGGGCACATCCCCGGCGGTAGGTGTGCAGGAGACAGCTGGTCGATGTTTCTCTCTCATTGATGTTTCTAACTCTCTATCCCTCTCCCTTCCTCTCTGTAAAAAATCAATAAAAAATATATTTAAAAAAAAAGAAATAATAATTTGGAAATATTGGGGGGCCAGGCTGGCAAGTCCAACTCAAGGGGAAGGACTTCCACTGGTGCTCAGGCCTCACCAACCTTTTATTGGTTTGGGATACACCCATTGCCCTTAGCCAGGCAATTTCCAGTAACAGGCAGACTAGCCCATCAGCAAAGACTTCCATAATAATAAATGGGGAATTTGCTTCAGCTACCATTGTCTGGATTAACAGTGGGTGCACAACCCTGACCTTTGGCAGGGCTTCAAGGGTCACCAGCTTTCCGGGTTCCTTGTCCACACCTCTCTACTAGTGAAGACAATAGATGTCTTCCCACAACTAGTAAAAAGGGTTTTCAATAGGAATCTGATTGAAAGCTTTCAAAATTTGGGTTCTCATTTGTTAATTATAAAATAAACATAGGCATTGGAAATAACCGATATACCCAATAGTAAAGGAATAGTAACATGAGTATATAATAATTAAATTTTGGCATATCTATAAAATAGAATATGATATTACTATTTATATATTTACAAGGATTTTTTAATGGCCTGTGACATGCTTATGAAAGAACATGAAGTATAAAAGCAATATGAGCATTATCATGTAAAAAATATATAGATAAAATGCTGGAAGAAAATACACTTAAATGTTGACAATGGTTATTACTAGTTCATGGGATTATGAGTGATTTCCTTTTTTTTTTTTACCCTTTTTTGGGGTGTTGTCTAAATTTTCCAATGTAAAAAATGTATTGTTGCTTTTTTAAAATAACAGCTGTATTAAGATATAATTCACATACCAGTGAGAACATTTTGTGTTCAATTTAAACTACACAATTCAATGGGGTTGTTTTGTGTGTGTTTGGGGGTTTTTTTTTGGGTATATTCACAGAGTTGTGCAACCATTAACCACAGTGTAATTTCAGGACACTTTCACCATCCCAAAAGAAACCATGTCACCATTAACAGTCATTCCTACTCCCTCTCTCAACCAATCACTAATTTACTTTCTGTCTCTATAAATTTGCCTATTCTGGATGTTTTATGTAGCTGGAGTCAATGGCTTCTTTGGTGCAGGATACTGCTTCTAGGTTCATCCACATTGTATCAAGTATCAGTATTTCATTTCTTTTTATTGCCAAATAATACTCCATTATGACTACTCCACATTTTATGAATTAATTCATCAGTTGATGGGATTTGGTTTGTTTCCACTCTTTGGCAATTATGAATAATGCTGCTGTGAGCATCCTTGTACAATTTTTTGTGGACATGTGTTTTCAATTCGCTGGGTAAATACCTAGGAACAGAATTGTTAGGTCATATGGTAACTTTGCTTAGCATTCTGAGGAACTGCCAAACGATTTCCCAAAGTGGCTACAGCATTTTACATTCTAGCAATGCATGAGGGTTCCAATTTCTCCACATCTTTGTCAACACTTGCTGTTATTTACAGTGAGACATCTCGACTTTTTTTTATTGTTTAAAGTATTACATATGTCTGCTTTTTCCCGATTGACCCCACCACCACCACCACCACCATTCCCACCCTCCAGAACAAGCCCCCACTGCACCAGTGTCATGTGAAGTATGGTAGCAATCATCTCAGGTAGAAACTATAGTTTAACTTTAACCCTGCTGTTTGGTTTCTGTATTTATTTGTTTGCTAAAATAACAGAAAAGTTATTTTGATTTTCTGAATTATATAAATTATCTCCAGTTAATGTGTCAGGCCGAGGGCTCTAGATAATGTGTTTCTGTCAATTCCAAGAGACCCAAAACTCTAATTTAGATAACATGCTGCTTCTGCTTTTGTAAACTGCTTTTTGCAAATCAGGTTCCTCATTGCAAACCTTGGGATGTAATCGATGCCTTTATGATCTTTGCCTATATAAGTCTGGTTTTGCCACCATCTTATTACTATGAGATTTGGGAGAGCAAGATGCCCCCTCATAGTCCCGGATTGCAATAAATGTGACTCTTTAATCCGACTTCTTGAGGCATCCTTCTGTGATTCGCGGGGTACATTACAACATTAGGTTCGCCATCACTGGTCTATTCAGATGTTTTGCCCACTTTTTAATTGTGTTGTGTTTTTATTGAATTGTAAGAGTTCTTTATATATTCTGAATACAAGTCTTCTTATCAGAAATATGATTTGCAAGTATTTTCTCCTATTTTTGGGTTGTCCTTTTACTTTCTTGATAATACCAACTATAATTTAAAAAATTTTAATTTTGATGAAGTTCAATTTATCTATATTTGTTGTTATTAAGGGTGCTTTTGGCATTCTATATAAGCAAAGATTTACTTTCATGTAAATTTCTAAGAGTTTTATAGTTTTAGCTTTTACATGTAAATCTATGATCCATTTGGGGTTAAATTTTGTTGTGGCAGGGAGGAGTCTAATTTCATTCTTTTGCATGTGGATCTCCAGTTGTCAGAGCAGCACCATTTGTTGAAAAGACAATTCTTTCCCTCTTGAATGGTCTTGGCATCATTGTTGAAAATCAATTGACTGGAAATATTTCTGGAGTCTCAATTCTACTCCATTGGCCTACATGTTTACTCTCATGCCAGTACTATACACTGTCTTCTTTAGTGTAGTATTTGTAGTGTTAAAATCCGGAAGTGTGAGTTCTTCAACTTTGTTCTTCTTTTTCAATATAGGTTTGGCTATTTTGGGTCCCTATGTTTCCAAGTTTTGCTTTTATACCCAGAGGGGAAAAGTGTTTTTTTTTAGAAAAGAGAAAAAGGAAAATAGATTTGGCTGAAGGAACTGTGAAGTTCACTCTGTGTTTTCTGAGTGGTACTATGCAGCGCACGTTTTCTTTGGGGCAGGGGAATTTTTTCTCTAATAAATTTTGTCCTGGTCATAGTAGATTTTTTTTTCACTATTCAACAATGTATTGATTTAGTCAAGGTCTCATTTCCTGTTTTGAATCACTTGGCCTGTCCGGGGTTCTTTCCACAAATGGGCTCCCACAACACCCTAATTTTGGGTTTGCTCCTAGCAAAGTAGTACCACACTCTACTGTTATAATCTCTACAGTATTTTCATTTCAATCTCATTAGCCAAATGGAGAAGAGAGGAAGGCAGTCCAGCTGTACCGCAGGAGCAAAGGCAGGAGGATGGGAGTTGACCTAGCACCTTCCAAGCTAGGGACAAGTTTGGAGTAGCTGAAGCCAAGGGGCAGGGGCAGTTGCATTTGTGTGTTGTTTTTTAAAAATATATTTTTACTGATTCTTCACAGAGAGGAAGGGAGAGAAACATCCACCAACCGCCTCCCGCACACTCCCCCACTGGGGATGTGCCGGCAACCAAGGCACATGCCCCCGACCAGAACCGAACCCGGAACCCCTCAGTCCGCAGGCCATTGCTCCATCCACGGAGCCAAACCGGTTTTGGCTGCATTTGTGTTTTTAAGAGATCCCTCCAGCCCTGACTGGTTTGGCTCAGTGGATAGAGCATTGGCCTGCGGACTGAAGGGTCCCAGGTTTGATTCTGGTCAAGGGCATGTA
Organism: Myotis davidii; assembly: GCF_000327345.1. Classification (NCBI taxonomy): domain Eukaryota; kingdom Metazoa; phylum Chordata; class Mammalia; order Chiroptera; family Vespertilionidae; genus Myotis; species Myotis davidii. Next base: position 738,283 of record NW_006290686.1, read on the forward strand.
TCTTGGTTGCAGGCACATCCCCAGTGGGGAGCATGCAGGAGGCAACTGATCGATGCTTCTAGCTCTCTATCCTTCTCCCCTCCTCTTTGTAAATAAATAAATAAAATATATCGGTCCAGCACAGCGGTTCTCAACCTGTGGGTCGCGACCCCTTTGGCGGTCGAGGCGACCACCGGAAAACACATATATAATTACATATTGTTTTTGTGATTAATCACTATGCTTTAATTATGTTCCATTTGTAACAATGAAATTGGGGGTCACCACAGCATGAGGAACTGTATTGAAGGGTCACGGCGTTAGGAAGGTTGAGAACCACTGCTCCAGCAGCCCTGTAAAGTGTTGAGTCTTGCAGCTGGAGGTAGTGGAGGCTGTTGGTTGCCTGGAGAGTATGGCACACTTATAATTAGAGGATAGAAACCTCTGGCTTGGAATCTCCAAACCGGAGCAGGTAAATTCTTCATGCTTTGGGCCGCATTCTTTCTTAGGATCTCAAAGCCCATTTTAATTTTTTTTTTTTCCAGCCCAGGGTTGTTGTTGCCCTTTCCCTTTTTGTTTTCCTAGAGACACTTACTTCTACACCTTTAACGGAAAATCCGTGTGTTTCCGCGGAACCTCGGGGGCTAGGAGTGCTCTGTTCCTGGGCTCCTTTGAGGCCGGCGGCCACAGGAAGAAACTGAGGTGCATTTCTGCACAGGTTTTATCAAGCCAGGGCTTGGCTGAAGGCTTCTTCCCACCCCCGTCCCAATTACATCAAACCACACACGCAGAGATGGAGGTTCAGACACATCCTGACAGAAAACCGCCCGCAGGATATGAGGAACCCCGAACCTACAGCCAAGGGCGTGTCGGGGCGGGGCAGGCCCGCCGCGGCACCGCCACCTGCCTTTCGCGATCACACCCTTCCCGGGGGCCGGAGGGGGCAGGAGAACCCTGGC
>NW_006290686.1:739515-753192 GCF_000327345.1 Myotis davidii
GGGCTGGGGGGTGGGGACAACACCTGCTTCCACGGTGGCTGCCGCCGCCGTCGGGGCCGGGGAGCGGGGAGCCGGTCTTCCTGCGCCCTCCCCTCCCCCACACGTGGGCACCCTGAGGTCTTTGCTTTCCTCGTTCCCGGTTAGGGTGAGACCTCTCGGGTCACCTCCCGCAAACGGTTTTCCAGGGCCAGGTCTCCCCCGACCCCGTCCCGGGAAATCTTCAAGCACAGAGAGCCTCTGCCCTCCGAGGACCGCTGTGCCGCCCTCTCCCCGCGCGAGGAGTGGGGGGCAAGGCGCCTCGTTAGCCCGCACCTTCCTGTGGCGCCAGGCTCCCGCGAGCTCGGGGTGCGCGTCGCTCCCACTCGCCTCCTGTCCCACTGCCTAGGGCAGTGATTCGCAACCTGTGGGTCGCGACCCCTTTGGCGGTCGAACGACCCTTTCACAGGGGTCGCCTAAGACCATCCTGCATATCACATATTTACATTACGATTCATAACAGTAGGAACAGTACAGTTAGGAAGTAGCAACGAAAATAATTTTATGGTTGGGGGTCACCACATGAGGAACTGTATTTAAAGGGCCAGGAGGTTGAGAACCACTGGCCTAGGGGTTAGGGGTCATCTGGGGACACTGTTTCCACTGGTTGCATATTCCTTCAGCTGCTGCCCCTGTCGGTGGCTGGCCCCCGGGTGTGTGTGTGTGTGTGTGTGTGTGTGTGTGTGTGTTTCCCCGATAGTTATCCCAGCCAGGCTAGGAGAGCACCGGAAAAATCTGCCACCGGTTTTCTGTTGTTTACTCTGGTCATGTTTTGAGAGCACAGCGTTTGATACTTCTTCAGTCACCTGCTGCCACTAGGTACAGAGAGTATATTTTGGCTATCACTTCCTTCTTTTCATTTGATTCCCTTTCTCAGGACATGAAGCAAAGTCTTTTAAGCTACACCTTCCCATCGTTGGGTCCTTCTCCCAGGCATGTGTGCTTGGCTTGTAGAAGAGAGGCAAGGGTTTCATGCCAGTGCGTGCTACTTAATTCTGTTCCCAGTAATTGGCTAAGTGAGAGAGAGAGAGAGAGAGAGAGAGAGAGAGAGAGAGAGAGAGAGAAGAAGAAGAAGAAGAAGAAGAAGAAGAAGAAGAAGAAGAAAGGAAGAGAGGGAAGGAAAAGACAACTCTTGCTGCGGTTTTCAGGACTTAGTACCATTCCCTTTATACCACGATTTAGGCTGAGAATTTTCCTGAACTGCTGGCTTAAATGAATATTTTTTACTTAATAGTGAAAGAATATGGGCAAAGGGCTCAATCTGCAGTGTATGTAAGTGCTTGGCAGTCTAGATGTTGGCAAGGGAAGGGCTTTACCGATTTGTTGTTGGATAATGCTGGCCAGCCCACACCTGGTCCAGAGGAGGCCCACGAGGGAAGGGACGTAAATCCGTGCTGTCTGAACTGGAAATGGAAGAGAAACTCAGGGGTCTTCAGATGTTGGATGAGCTGCCAAATTGCGCATTAAACTCTCCGTATTTCCCTGTAATGTGGAATTAGCACCTGTGCGTGGAAGCTAACTGTGAGGGGAGAGGTTATGCTTCAACCTAAGGCAGCTTTTTATCTAAAGATAGAATTTTGGAATGGGTTGCTTTGTATGGCAGACGGCTTTCTGTCACCGAAAGTGTTTAAAACAGACATTGCTCCACTAACTCGTGAATATTTTAGGTGGAATTAATTGTTTAATAGAGAAAAGGGGTTGGCTTTAGCTGGCCTTTAGGTTCTTTGCATCTTTATGGGTAAATATAGGTAATAATGACTTTCCGTTTAGAACTAAGCGTTAGAATCAAAAGAGAAAACCGACAGTTAAGTCATGTGAGCTATGAGAGAGCAAGATACTACGGTTCTGGCAGATAGCTCTGGGAAATGGGAAATGGCCTTAGTTTTTCATGTCCTCAGAAGAGGAAACTCTGAACAGACTGCAGAGGGGGTTTTGACATAGGAATCAAAGGTTGCAAGAAGAAAATGAGTGAATGTTGGCCACCCTTTGCACATGTGCCTTGGGAGAAAAAATGATCTTGAGGAAGTTTAGGTCAAGTGGTGGGTATGTATCATATGTTGGAGTAAGAGAATTTGATATTTGAAAAATATGCTGATTAATAATGATTTTTTAAAAGAAATGCAACTTTATCATTATTCTAATATTTACATTAATGATAGAAATATCCTCCTATATAATAAAAGGGTAATATGCAAATTGACCCTAACAGCAGAGGGGAATGACTGGTCACTGTGACACACACTGACCACCAGGGGGCAGACGCTCAATGCAGGAGCTGCCCCCTGGTTGTCAGTGTGCTCCCACAGTGGGAGCTCTGCTCAGCCACAAGCCAGGCTGACGGCTGCCAGCACAGCGGTGGTGGTGGGAGCCTCTCCTGCCTCCTCAGCAGCACTAAGGATGTCCGACTGCAGCTTAGGCCTGCTCTCTGCTGGCAAGTGGACATCCTCCAAGGGCTCCCAGGCTGCCAGAGGGATGTCTGACTGCCAGCTTAGGCCCAGCCCCCCCCCTGCCCCCCCCGGGAGCAGACCTAAGCCAGCAGGTGGTCATCCCCCGAGGGGTCCCAGACTGCGAGAGGGCACAGGCTGGGCTGAGGGACTCCCCCCTCTCCCCCCGCACTGAGTGCATAAATTTTTGTGCACCGGGACTCTCGTTAAGGATAAGAATGGTGATAATAGCTATATCTAAGTGCCTCCTATATACTACACTTTCCTAAGCACTTCATATATGTTATGTCTTTTGATCTTTGCCATAGTTCCAAAAAGAAGGTATTATTATCCTCATTTCACAGATTAAGAAATTGAAGCTCTAAGAAGTAACTTATCTAAATTTGCAAAAGTGATATAGAAGTAGTATTCAAGTTGAGGTCTGACTCTAGAGCAGGGGTCCTCAAACTACGGCCCGCAGGCCACATGCAAATACAAATATTGTATTTGTTCCCATTTTGTTTTTTTACTTCAAAATAAGATATGTGCAGTGTGCATAGGAATTTGTTCATAGTTGTTTTTTTTTTTAACTATAGTCCGGCCCTCCAGCGGTCTGAGGGACAGTGAACTGGCCCCCTGTTTAAAAAGTTTGAGGACCCCTGCTCTAGAGCTACTATGCCTTATTACTTCTATCACATTCATTGTTTTATCCCCATATGCAAGGGATGAGGACAAGCATAAAATAATATACTATCACAAGGGACAGACTGAATAACTGTTTAAGGAGCCTGTCTTTCAGGATTGGGATGTGTGTATTTTGGATAACATAAAGATGAGTTGGGGGAATTGCATGTTCAGGTATGACCATGGTTCTCAAAAGCTATCTTCATTAACATCAGCCAAGTTCAATTCAAGTTTCTTTTCTGTTTGAGCAGATTGTAAGGACCAGGGGAAAGGTAGAGGGTTTCTCTTTAGTTGTGAAATAATAAGCACAATTATGTGCCGACAGTTATAGGTACAGGCAGTCCTCACTTTGCAATGTAGTGCGGGGCAACATAAATGACCATGCAAGTTAAAACTGGAAAAACTAATGGGAAAATTTATGATTATTCTGTGACCTTTAAAAACGTTGTTAAACAACAAAATAAACTAACAAAATAGGACTATAGACATGGAAGCATGGAACATTGTCTTAACAAATCTTGGAGGGAGGAAGAGAGGGTGAGAAAAGATTAATCAAAGAACTTGATATGCCTATATGCATAGTCCATGGACACAGGCAATAGACAGAGGAAGGACTGGGCTGGGGTGGGAGCCAGGTGGAAGGGGGCAAAAGGGTGAAAATGGGGGACACCTGTAATACTCTCAATAAAATAAATAAAGATGTCAAATATTGTACACCTTTTTATTGATTATAAATATATAGAGAAGTGAAAAAGTAAAATTAATATTTATTTAGTATACTATAGTTTAAAATATTGAAAATTAAAATGTGGTTTTTTTTGTTTGTTTGTTTTTTGTAAAAGAACTTATCAAGAGGAGTTTGAACAGTGCCTGCCCTCTTGTTTTTATAACTCGTGATATGGAATGAGTATGTTTTTCTTTGCCTTGGTGAATTGTTATAGTATTTTCTCTCAGAACTTTGAAAATATTATTCCAATACGTGCTGGCTTTTATTGTTGCTGATGAGAAGTCTTCCAATAGCCTAATTGTTGTTCCTTTATAGTTTATTTTGTCAAATTCACCAACAGAATTCTAAAGAAGTGACTTGGTTAATCACTGATGGTGATGTGCTTCTATTATTTACATAGTGATTTGTGGACGGAAGAGCTGGTAGCAATGTTGCAGTACTGGATTTAATTACTCACTGTTAATATACCGTGGTAACTGAAATTTGTGCATTTTAGAACCTTGTAAAGTGAAGACTGCTTGTGCATTTCTAATCCTTAGAACATTCCTAGTAAGTAACAAGTAGGTGGTGTTATTCCCATTTTTTAGTTGAGGACACCAAGTCTTAGAGAAGTTGAGTAACCTGCTCAGCATCATACGGCTATAAATGGCAGAAATTATATTCAAATATAGGTCTGATAGCTCTTTCTACCAAGACATACAGTCTACAGGAAGTGGAATTTCAGGTGCTATTGGTTTCATGGAAGAAATATTACCTAAAGGGAAATGGAAATGAACTCTATGCTTTAATTATGACCTTCCAGGAGAATTGCCTAGTGAAAAAATTTTACGAATGTTTTGTTTATTCACCAAGTACTTGTTGAGCACCTTTTTCTTTGTCACTGACTCAGAATACAAAACTATGTGAAAACTGTCTCTGTATTCAAGGTAGCTAACAAGCCAGTAGGTGTATGAACAGATAAGTTCAAATAGGCATTTCCTATTTTCAAGGGAAATGCGTTACTAAAAATATATTTGAAAGAGGAATGTCCAAGAATTGACGTATTATGAAGGAGGGTTTATTTATCATAAAGCTAAAATTTAAAAAAAAATTTTTTGTTAATCCTCACCCGAGGATATTTTTCCATTAATTTTTAGAGAGAGTAGAAGGGAGGGAGAGAGACAGAGAGAGAAATATCAATGTGTCAGAGACACATTGATCAGTCTGCGGGCCAACGCTCTATCCCAGTGATGGCGAACCTATGACCAGCGTGTCAGAGGTAATGCTAACTCATTTTTTTGGTTGATTTTTCTTTGTTAAATGGCATTTAAATATATAAAATAAATATCAAAAATATAGATCTTTGTTTTACTATGGTTGCAAATATCAAAAAATTTCTATATGTGACACGGCACCAGAGTTAAGTTAGGTTTTTTCAAAATGCTGACACGCCGAGCTCAAAAGGTTCGCCATCATTGCTGTATCCACTGAGCCAAACCGGTTAGGGGTAAACTTTATTTTTTTAATTTCTAATTATGGGTTTATAGGGATTATAAAAGCTAGGTAGGTGCTGTCCCTTCTCACAGATTTGCTGCCCCTCTTCCCATCCTATTCACAGGAATTGGGCAGAAGAAAAGTAGGGCAACCCTTACTCTTTAGAACTTTGTTATGGGATTTATTTAGATTTAGGGTAAAGGGGTCTTTCTTTCCTTGCTACTGTAGTGCCAGACAAGAGATGCTTTAGCCAGTTGCCTCTGCCATACACATATGCCATTCAAGGCATTTAGCTTCTTAGAGTTCATTGCTGCCTTTCCTTTCCTTTCCTTTCCTTCTTTCAGGCCCCGTTCCACTGTCTTCTCTGTAGCCTCAAGTAAGTGAGCATAGTTCAGGCTTCTTTTGGTCCTGCGGTACCTTGGGCTGGCAGAGGAGACATCCTATCACCTTAAGGAAGACAGCCTTTTTCCTTGAGGTTATTGACAGGCAAGCAACACTGCCTCTGACTCAAAAGCATCATAAGTCAACTGAAGAATGAAGGCCAAATGAAGGGCCAAATTCAGCGTACAAAAGGGTTTAAATTTAATGTTTATAAGTCAAAGACTGTCAGTTGTTTCAAGTGCAGTGATGGACGTATGTATGTGGTTCTTTAGAATGCAAGGAAAAGGTGCTTATTAAAAGCTTAAAGCATAAAGGCTTTACAATGGTAGTGGTGGAAGAATTACCATACCAGCTATTTATTGATTTATTGTGGAAAAATATACACAGAATTTACCATCTTAACCATTTTTAAGTCTTAAAAATGGTTAAGTACATTCACATTGTTGTGCAGCCAGTCTCTAGAACTCTTTTTATCTTGCAGAACTGAAACTCTACATCCGTTAAACAACTCCCCATTCCCTTATCACCCTCAGACTCTGGCAACCACTCTTCAACTTTCTGTCTCTGACTATCTAGAGTACCTCATATAATGGAATTATACAGTATTTGTCTTTTTGTGACTGGCTTATTTCACTTAGCATAATGTTCTTGTGGTTCATTTATGTTGTAGCATATGCTAGGATTTCCTTTTTTAAAAAATTTATACATACAATTTTCCACTGTATGTATATATGTATGTATATATACACACATACCACATTTTGCTTATCCATCCCTCTGTTGGTGGATACATGGGTTGCTTCTATCTCTTGGCTATTGTGAATAGGGCTGCCATGATAGGGTGTACAGATATCTCTATGAGACCCCAAATTGAAATTATTGGATCATATGGTAACATAGCAGCTATTTAACCTTTTCATTAGAAAGAAGCCTTTTACTACTTTCTTTCTTAGAACACATGAATTTATTATTCTTACATAAATTGTAATTTATTATTTTATATACATTATAATTATTAATATATTTTAATTAAATATATTCATTTTAATTAATCAAAGGCATGTGTATTTGTCAGAGATCTAGTTACAGTTATCACCCTATATTGATCTATATGAGATGCAGTCACTGATTACTTTAATGTATTGATATAATTGATATAAATCCAAAGCAGAACCACATAATATCTTCAATGCATCCTTATTGTGGATAAACATGATTTTGGAAATATTGAAAATAGCCAATGGAAATAATTATAGCCAACATTGGGGGGTACTTAATGTGTAAAACTCTATGTGTGTATTATCTCTTAAGAACCTTTAAAATCCTTAAAACAGCCCTTTTAAGTTGGATTCTGTTAGTAGTCCTATTTTGTAGATGTGGAAATTTAGGGCACAGAGGGGTTAAATAATTTGTGCAGTTTTCCACTTAGCAAGAGGCAAAGTGAGGATCTGAATTCACACAATCTGACTCTGGAGTGCATTCTCTTTTGTCTCTCTGTTTTACTTTTCACATTAGCTTTGTTAGGTATAATTTACTTAGGATAAAATGCATCCTTTTTAAGTGTATAGTTGGAAAAGTTTTGACAGGTGTATACATCTGTACAATCATCCCAGTAAAGATGTAGACTGTTTCTGTCACCCTGAAAAAGTTACCTAGCAGAGCAGTCATTTGTGAACATATGGCATACTGCTTGATCTCGGAGGTAGGTACTAATTCTAATTTTGCTGTTGAAGACATTGAAATTGAGGAAGGTTAAGGAACTTCCCCTGGTTACACACTATTAAGTGGCAGAGTGTGAGTGACCCAGGCCATTTGATTCCAAAGCTCTCCTCTTGACTACCATACTACCTTCTTTCCCTCCATTACCACTTTTTCAGAACCTAGTGGGTGCAGGGGCCTCAGGTTGGGATAGTGGTTTAATCTCATTTTACTTATAAGGCGAAAGACCTTGAGAATTGAAATGATATGCTCAAGAACCAAAAGAGCTTCCAATGAACTTTTTTTTTTATGGTGAAGATCTCTAACATATAGAGAATGCTTTGCAGCAGTGGTTCTCAGACTTTACTGTGCTTGTGATTTATCTAGAGATCTTGTTAAAAGGTGCATTCTGATTCAGTCGGTCTGGAATGTGGCTTTAGATTCTGCATTTCTTAAAAGCTATCAGGTGATTCCAGTGCTGCTGGTCTGGAGACTATACTCAGAGAAGCAAGGCTTTACAGTTCAAAAAGCACTTTTAACTCTTTTTTCTTGTAAGGTGTAGATATTATCCCTGTTTGCAGGTAAGGAAACCAAATTCAAAAGAATAATGACTTGTTCAGACTCACAGGGATGGTATTAGAACCTAGGCTTTTAACTTTGAAAATCAAGTTAGGTGTTCATTCCCTACCTCACACCCAGCAACAGGCTGAAAACACTGCATGTGAAGGAAGGCTTGAAAATGATTATCCTAGGTAATGAGCAAAATTAGAACTTAAAATTGAACTACTTTTAAAAAATTATTGATTTTAGAGGAAGGGAAGAGAGAGAGAGAGAGAGAGAGAGACAGACAGAGAGAGAGAGAGAGAGAGAGAGAGAGAGAGAGAACGAGAGAACGCGATTTGTTGTTCCACTTATTTATGCATTCATTGGTTGATTCTTATATGTGCCCAGGGATAGAACCCACGACAGTGGTGTATTGGGAAAACATTGTAACCAACTGAGCTACACTGCCAGGTTGAACTAACTACTTTTTCATTTCAGAAAGTTTTCACTTATCTTTTAGACTGAAGTCTATAGTTTACTCGTTAGAGTTTAGTAATACTTGAAGTCTAAGTACACTTTGAAGTCTAATCGTGACTTAGCATTTACCCAGGTCATCCAAGATATTTACTAGAAAGAATTGTCATTTGGTAGCACATATTGGAAGAAATTATTGACTTTTGAAAAATAGAACAGTAATTAACGGGTGGGTAAATAAGGAAACAAATATCTCATGGTAATTTGGGAAACTTTACTGAGCTGGAGTACATAGAATAATAAACATTTATGAAAGTCTTACCCAGTGCATTATTATTTGAGGTTAAACTTATAAGTTGTTCCTTCGATTTTGGGTTCTACCCTTGTCTTTTTATCAACTGTTTCCCAGTCAGTGGAAAAAACCTCACCTGGAGACTTAGGTAGTACAAACGAGCATTTTAAAAGAAGTAAAGTTATTGAAGAAACATACTAGGACCCTGAAAAATGGTCCCCAAAGGAGACAGCAAAAGTAGTTTATGATGACAAGGAAGTCCCACATCTTTTACTGTGGGGAAAGTACATGATATAATTAATGCCTTGGAGTCAGAATCAAGGATTCTATCTGAACTTTGTTTCATTGAATCTTGTGACTTTGGGCAAATCACTTAATCATTCTTTGTATCAGTTTATTTACTCAAAAATTAGAATAATGATATTTGGTAGGGTCATGAGAACTAAATGGCATGATATGTGTGAAAGCAGATGGTGCAGTGCCTGGCAAATACTAGGTGCTCAATAAATATTAGTTAAATTAGAATCAAAATAAGTTTTTAAAAAGTAAATCATGCTCTGTTATAGTCGTGGCCTCCTTATCTGCTTAATGTGTGAAGTTGGGTAGGCTGTAGTATCTAGTCATTTAATCAAATACTAATCTGGGTGTTTTGTAAATGGTTAAGATCTACAATCACTTGATTTTAAGTAAAGATTACTCTCAAAAATGTGGCTGAACTTCATTCAGTCAGTTGGAAGGCCTTAAGACCAAACACTGAGCTTCAGAGTGGGTAGGGTGGGGAGATTAAACCTTCATTTGGGGAGGTCTCTTACTTAACTCCTCACCTTAGTAGATCTTCCTTTCCTTCTCCTTTCTTCCTTCTCTTTCATATGTTTGAATATATTGTGAATATACCAGCATTTTTAGGTGTTTTCAGTGGGAAGGTCATTTGGAGTGTCTAGTGTGCCACATAACCTTCACCTTATTGCTTTTGCACTGTTCCCTTTGTCATTTGTAGCTACCTACATTCTCTCAATCAATGGATACCTCTTTAAATCTTGACTGATAACTCATTACAGAGTTAGGTTCTTCTTCTGTTTTCCTTTGAAGATTTTCTATTGATTGAGGGATAAAGGCCAAATTCTAAACATGGCATGAAAATCCCTTTTTAAAAAAAATGAATATTTTCACACATACACCAAAGTTGGAAGAATTTTGCAATCAATATCTGTTTACTTACTACCTGGATTCTACCATTAACATTTTACTATATCTATTTTATCACTTTTCTATCCATTTATCTATTCCTCTCTCCATCTAGCACTTCACTTTATTTTTATACATTTTAAAGTAAATCTCAGACATTTGTATACTTTCCTCTAAGTACTGCAGCATATCACTAAAGTTCAATTATTTTCCCCATTTGATGTAAAATTTATATTTTGTGTAATAGACAAAGCTTAAGTCTATATTTGCTCATTTCTGAGAAATGCATACATATGTAACCAAAATCCCTATTAAGATATGGAACTTCACCATCAAAAAGGAAAGTTCCTCATGCCCCCTCCCTGTTAATCCCCATCTCCACTTTCCCCCTTGTCCCCAGAGGCAAAAATGTTCTGATTTTTTCCCACCATCATAGGTTAGATTTGCCTGTTTTAGAACTGCATGTAAGTGGAGTCATATAGTATTAACTATTCAGTGTAAGTCTTCTTTCCTCAGCATAATGTTTTTGAGATTCATCTATGTCATTGCATATATTAGTGATTCCTTTTTATTGCTGAATAGTGTTCCATTGTATGAATATACCACAGTTTGTTTATTTTGCTGTTGATGGATACCTGGCTGTTTTCAGATTTTGGCAATTATAAATAATGCTGTTGTGAACATTTGTTTTCATTTTTCATAGGGTAAGTACCTAGGATTGGAGTAAGTGGGTCACAGAATAGAAAACTGCCAGATCTTTTCCTAGAGTGGTTGTACTATTTTACATTCACAGCGTTTGAGCCACATTCTGGCCAACATTTGGTGTCAGTCTTTTTAATTTTCTCCTTTCTGGTGGATGTGTAGTTGTAGCTCATTATGTATCCAATTTATTCTAAACTCTTCAGTCTTTCTTCCTTCTTTTCATTGTACTCCGTAACTTCGCTACTTATACTGGATTCCTGTCAATACAGGTTATTTATGTAAATACTTATATAATTATTAACGAGTATAGTATTAACTGTATACTACTAGTAATAAATTGTATTTTAAAGCCATGCAGTTTTGGGGTGGTGTTATTCAGCAATAGATAACTGAACCAGTGTCTGAAGTTGAGTTTTGAGCAATTTTGATTTCCTGTGGTTTAATCTCAAGAATATACCAAATTACACCATACATTATTATTCTTAGAAGATAAGACTTTAAACATAATAATAAGGTTATGTTTCTCCTATGTAAATATTTCAAAGAATTTTATGAGCATAATTTCACTTATCCCTATAATGTCCTCATGAGACTCAATGAAAATAAGTACTTCAAGGTTGAAATATTTCAGTTGCAGAGCTAGAAAAATCTTTGACTCATTATAGGTGTGTACTCTTGCTCTTAAAGTTCTTTAACTTTTCAGAGCAAGGTGCTTTTAACAGCTAGTGGATAGACTGGATAGAGCCAGAAAACAAAACAGAACTCCAAAATTATGCATATCAAAATCTAAGTACCACTCTTAAGAACTGTTTTTATGGCTGACATTCACTTATTTATTCATTCACACAAAATGATAAAGAGAGATTCTAGTTAAGATAGTGTTCCCAAAATGAAATATTACCTTCCAGGTAGCAGTTATACCTCCACCCTCACTGTTTTTTCTGTCTCTTTTTTATTTTTATTTATTTATTTATTTTGCCACTCTCTTTTTTAAAGCAGACAAGAGGGCATGTCTACTTCGTTGTCTGATCCCTTTCATCACTGGCGTAGATTCAATTCGTCTTGCTAATCAGATTATCCTACCCAGTAAAGGTTATGTCCTCCCAGCCTCGCTGCTTGCCTTCCCTGGGACTGCCCTGTGTTGGTGGATCTCCAGTGGTATAGGCTTTGGTGCTTTCCCTGGTGGGCAGACCCTGGGGATGTGGGCCCAACAAGTCCCAAATTTATTGCCAACAGTCTTAGTCCAAGTTCTTCATAAGTCCTTTCTCGGGGAGGTGGCCCTGGCTAGAATACATAGTGCTAAGAAGGGGAGCAAACATATTAAGAACAGTATGCCAGGTCCCTTGAAACATAAGCTGTGCAGATGTTTCTTCCCTGCAGCGATTATGTCAAGCAGCAAGGGTGGACTGGCTTCCGGCATTGAAGCAGTCTTCTAGATGTTGACATATTTGTGTAATATCAAGAGATTACATTTATTAATACAGTACCTCTGATTTCATCAGAAAAGTCTTTAAGTATTTAGAAGCTGTCAAACTCACAGTAGATGCAGGTTTTTAAAAATTCTGAATTTCGCTTCGAAGCTTGGATTTTATTATTGGTAAAAATACTGTCAGTTTTCTTAAAGTGGCAGTCTCACTTTACTCTGGAAACATCTTCCAAATGCCCAAAATGAATAATCAGTTCTTTTAAGTGAAAATGACATTTCATGGAAAAAACAGCTAGTTGAGATCACAACTCAAAACAGTCACACAAATGCTTTTCCTTGAGACAGTTATCATACTTCAGTATATAGATGTTCTTTGTGAAAATTCCCATTTCATTACAAAGAATATTAAAAGATATACACTCAAGAGTTGAGATTTAATACAATTAGTCATTTTTATTTTCATAAAAATAAAAGGCATTGTTAAAAAACTTCAAAATAAAATACTTCATCAAAGGCATTGTTAGTTGGCTTAAAAAACAACAACTCTGAATGTATGGTGGTGGGAAAGAATACAATGACTATAGTGTAGTTTGGTTGTTACTGCCCTGATTCTTGCAAAGGTGCCAGCAATTGTACCCACCATTGGCTTTTGTGCCATCAGTACAAATGCCAATGCAGTGAATAAGGTAAATAACTCTCAGTATTACAAAAATAGTGTTGAACTCAAGGACCCCGGAAAGGGTCCACAGACCACAGTTTGAGAACTGTTGCTCTAACCTACTAAAAAAGATTTGTTCATTGCACACAGTATTTAACATACAGCTTTTTGGAGTCTGCTACTTTTTACAGAGGTTTTAATGGAGTATATTTTAGCAGGAAATAAGAAAATATAATTTATTAGTTCAGAAAATGGGCCCTACTCCGTGGGGGGCACAGACGTGTTTAAAATCCTCATTGGTGACCTCCCTATCACTGCTAGAAAGTTTTATGTGCTTTCTCTTCTATTTAACAACTCTTTCAGCAGTTAGATCTGATGAAATTCCTTATGCTCTGTGCATCCAGGAAGATTTAAATTATGAGAGCTCATGCCAAGATTTCAAGGAAGAACCACTGACTGTTTGTTAAAGAATATACAGATTTCCAAGGGGAAATTAGTTCATTTTGTGGCCTTTTAGATAACATTTAAAACAACAGTATTAATATAACAGCTAATATTTATTGGTACTGTACTTACTATGTGCTAGCCACCATGCTTAGCACCTATCCTATCTAATAAAAGAGAAACATGGTAATTGGCGTACGACCGCTACCCTTCCCATTGGCTAATCAGGGAGATATGCAAATTAACTGTCAGCCAAGATGGCGGCCGGCAGCCAGGCAGCTTGAAACTAACATGAGGCTTGCTTGCTTCAGTGACAGAGGAAACCAACGTTCCCCGCCTGCCGCTTTCGGCCTCTGAGCTTGCAGTTTGAAACATTGTTACAAATATAGAAGCTAAACAGAACCCCAGAAACCTGCTTTTAGCCAGCCGGGATCTCAGAGCTGGAGTTGAAACAGTGTTTAGATTATAGAACCCAAAAACCAGATACCTGCTTTCAGCAGACCAGGCCTCAGAGCTGGAGCCTAGCCTCAG
>NW_006290686.1:754407-759758 GCF_000327345.1 Myotis davidii
CAAAATCTCTGACCCCATGGAGCTTATAGTCTCGTCTGGGGAGTTAGACAAAGGACAACATAGTTAACTTAATTATATAGCATATTACACAGTGGTTGCTCTAGTCCAGCGGTTCTCAACCTGTGGGTCGTGACCTCTTTGGCGGTCAAACGACCCTTTCACAGGGGTCGCCTAAGACCATCCTGCATATCAGATATTTACATTATGATTCAAAACAGTAGCAACATTACAGTTATGAGGTAGCAACGAAAATAACTTTATGGTTGGGTCACAACATGAGGAACTGTATTTAAAGAGCCAGAAGGTTGAGAACCACTGTTCTATGGAGAGAAAACAGGTAACTTTCTTAACACTCTGACATTTTATTAGTTTTCAGATGAATAGTAATTACATATTTGCATACTTATGGTTGCCTTTTGCATAACCAATTGAGAATTCATCATAGAAAATTCTCTTAAATTAGTCAAATTATTTTCTCCCTTCTACCATATCCAATCATCAGGCTTATCATAAAGTTACTTGTCTTTTTAAAAAAATTAATCCTCATCCAAGGATAGGCTTCCATTGATTTCAGAGAGAGAAGAAGGGAGGGAGGGAGGGAGAAACATCGATTGGCTGCCTTGTGTATGCACATAAAATGGGGATCAAACCGGAAATCTGGGCATGTGCCCTGACCAGGAATCAAACTGGAGACCCTATGGTACATGGAAGATGCTCCAGTCAACTAATCCACACTGGCCAGGGCAAAGTTACTTGTCTTTTTATCATTCCTCTGCCTCATTTGCTCTCCATTTGCTTCCTGGGATGGAATTAAAACTTTTTACAGTTTGGTAGGGAGATCACAGACATATTATTTATGTTTATCTTAGTTTCATTTTATCTTAGTAGCTTTATCTCCTGAGACAACTTGCTCCCTAGACATAATATAAGTTACTTCCCATGCTAGACACACTATGTCCTTTCTTGCTTTTGCATGTGTCTGTATTATTTGTGCCCTGAATACTGTTCTCTGCACTAAGTCCTAGTCACATTTAAGGCACACTCAAATATTTTCTCTTCTGTGAAATTTTCATCAATTATACTAAGCCAAGGGTTAATTAGTTGATACCCTTTTCTGTCATTCTCTATTATGGTAAGGTGTGTTTTTAAAAAATTAATGTTATGTTTATATAGGTTTCCCTTACAAACACAACTTTTCTCATTTTTCTTATTAGAAAGTAATTACTTTCATATTGTAGAACATTTTGAATCATTCAGCAGATATTGACATTACTTTCAGTATGCCAAGCATAATACTAAGCCTGGGATAAAGAGTGGTAAAATCTTCATGGAGCTCATAGTTTAGACTTGGGGAAGTACTTAAACAAATAATTCAACTCTTCAAAATTTTATGAAGGAAAAATATAGAAAATACAAAGAAGCAGAAATGAAAAGTACCAGTAACCATTCTCTCCAGCATCTATCTATAACAATAAAAGCATAATATGCTAATTAGATGATGTCCTTCTGGATGAAGGGGTCGAGGCAGAGGCCCCGGCCGAGGCGGTGGTGGGGGCTGAGCCACTTGCACGAATTTTGTGCATTGGGCTTCTGGTTATGTTATAAAATGAAATTTGTAAAAATGGGACCCAGCCCAAACAGGTCCATGAAGCACAATTAAATGGCACAAATAGGTGGCTTAGATTCTATGGTACCAGCTTTTACTGTGTTACCACTTCGCCCTCAACCCATACCTGCAGCCTTGTGGAAAATTTCTTATGATCAATTAATTATTTACAATATATCCTCTCACTATTCTCTTTCTATATTTATACATATATATCATATTATATATTATATTATATTTTTATTGTTTTCAGAGAGGAAGGGAGAGGGAGAGAGATGGAAACCTCAATGATGAGAGAAAATCATTGATTGGCTGCCTCCATACTGGGGATCAAGCCCACAACCCAGGCATGTGCCTTGACTGGGAATCGAACCGTGACCTCCTGGTTCATAGGTTGACGTTCAACCACTGAGCCACAGTAAAGGCTAATTTTTTTTTGTTGGTTCCAAGATTCTCACTCTCATCCTCCTTGACCTCACTTGGCTATTTGACATGCATTCAACACTATTTCTTTTAACATGCTCCTCTGTTGGCCTCCAGACACCACCCTTGATACATATTTTTAAATAAAATATTATTCATTATGCAATATTTTGTGACCTGATTTTCTTAATGAATTTAATGAACATTTCCATGTCTTTAAAAAGTGATTTAGAAGATAAGCTTTAAAAAAATTCTATGTAAGAGCCTATCTTTAAATATAGATAGGTAGATAGATAGATATAAAACATTTATCCTATATTTATCAGGAGTAAAGCAATATCTATTGACATCCCTCATGTAAAATGATACATTTAACATGCATTATTCTTTTACTTCTCATTTTACTTTTTATTGTACAAGTCAAGGTAAGATAGTCTGCAACATGGCAGTGATAGTGAGAATGAATGTAAGGGAACTCTGCTTCGATGAGCATTCCTATCCCTTATCCATTGACCTTCTCCTGAGATAGTTCAGGACCCCTTTCCATTACTATCCTCCTACTTTTCTTCTCATTCAACTGGGAAGATTCTTCTGTATGCATATAAGGCATAAAGCAATACACTTGTATAAATGTACATAAATAAGGATGTACACTGAAATATTGCTTAATAGAAAAAATAGGAAACAGCCTAGACTGTCCATTAGTATGGGAATAAATAAATATAATTTGGTATATTCCTATGAGAGCAGTTGAAAGGAATGAACTAGATGATCTATCTGATGGCTCTCTCAATTATAATTTTTATTCATAAAAAATTATTTGAAGATGCCCCAGCCAGGTGGCTCAGTTGGTTGGAGTACTGTCCTGTACACCTAAAAGGTTGTGGGTTTAATTTCTGGTCAGGGCACATACTTAGACTGTGGGTTCCATCCCTGGTCGGGGTATATACAAAAGGCAACCAATTGATATTTCTCTCTCACTTCAATGTTTCTCTCTCTCTTTAATTAAAAAAAAAAAAGCCCAGCCAGTGTTGCTCAGTGTTTCCCTTTCCCACTCCCTAAAAATCAATAAACATATCTTCAAGTGAGGATTAAAAAACCCCAAACTATTTGAAAAGTGATATTTACAGAATTATACTATTTAGATTTTTTTAAAAAACACAACCAAAAATACAGCAAAGCAAAACTTTGTTTATGGACACGTATGTGTAAAATAATTTTTTAATGAATTACAATGATGCATACAAATTAACACTAAACATTACCTCTGAAAATGTGTGAGGGGGAATTGGACTGGAGAGATGGGTGACCTTGACTTTATCTGTAATAACATTTATTAAAATAAAAGGCTTGACATAGGCATAAAATGTAAACAGTGATCAACTCTGAGGGGTGGATGTTTGTTACATTGTTCAAACAACAGTCATGTTGTATAGCCTCTGGTACAAAATAGATATTTAATGAATTTCAGTTCTTCCCATTTTCTTCACCCATTCCTACAGGAAGAGTGGATCAATAACTTATATTACACACCCAGTTTAATATCCTAGTTATTTAAAGCTTCTCCAGCAATTTTAAAGACCCTTCTAAATGATAATATATTCTGAAGTACATATTCAAGAAACAAACATTCTTTATGATAGATTGGGCCAGAAACCAGTCCTTACAAGAAATACCAGTGATCCCAGAAACCAGTTTTTATGAGAAATACCAATGATCCCTGTCTAGCAACTTTTGTGTTGCTATTTGATTTTTACTTCGGTACTTGCAAGTCTTCCATAGATTATAACTCACTAGACACTATTTCAAGTGAATTAAAATGAATTTATTGTGAGACCTTTGTTATTTAGCTAATTTGTTCCTAGTACACATGCTGTTGGTCTGATTATGTCTGTTTTTGTGGTTGCCTCTTTTATATTGTTTAGCTTAAGTAGATAAGGCATTTATCTATATTCTGATTTAGTGAAAAAAGTACTATCTGTTCAAGGCAATCTGTGCTAAGTGCCATATGAGAGGTTAGAACATTAAGTGCTGTCAGAAGAGGGAGTCTGGCGGTTGCTCAGTGGTTGAGCATCGATCCATGAACCAGGAGGTCACAGTCAGGGCACATGCCCTGGTTGCAGGCTCGATCCCAATGTGGGATGTGCAGGAGGCAGCTTATCAGTGTTTCTCTCATCGATGTTTCTATCTCTCTATCTTTCTCCCTTCCTCTCTCTAAAATAAATAAAAATGTTTTTTTTTAAAGAAGAGGGAGTGATCATTTTCAGTAGGGTGATTAGGCAAAACTTAACTAATTGAGTTGGGTCCTGAAAAAGTTTCAATAAAAAGGGAAAGGAGGTAGAGATTATCAGAGTAATCATTTCCAGATTTTGTTATTTCCATAATGCCTCTTTATCTTGTGCATAGTTTGGAAACTTCCCCCTTTTCACCTCTGGATAAATCTAAAATCTTCATAATACTTCTCCAGGGAGTTTAAGACCATCTTACTTCCCTTGCTCTTCTGAGTCTTCTCCATCACGCTTATCTATTAACTGTTAATTTCACTGTTCAACTTTCATCTTGAACCTTTTTCAAAGCAGCATTATATTCACATAATGCTCTTTTTTCTGTGAGTCTTTCTCCTCCCCTATAATTTCCATCTTGTTAGGCTAGAGCAGCAGTTCTCAACCTGTGCATTGTGACCTCTTTGGGGGTTCAATGACTCTTTCACAGGGGTTGCCTAAGACCATCGAAAAACACACACACACACATATATATATTGTCTTTTTCTTAATTAAATCTTTATTGTTCAGATTATTACAGGTGTTCCTCTTTTTTTCCTCCACCCGGTTCCCACCCCCCCCTCTGCCCTTACCCCCCCAGTCCTCATCCATAGGTGTACGATTTTTGTCCAGTCTCTTCCCACACCCCCAGCGCTTTTCCCCACCTGAGAATTGTCACTCCACTCCCTTTCTATGCCCCTGATTCTATTATATTCACCAGTTTATTCTGTTCATCAGATTATTTATTCACTTGATTTTTAGATTCACTTGTTGATAGATTTGTATTTGTTGTTCATAATTGTATCCTTACCTTTTTCTTCTTCTTTCTCTTCTTAAAGGATACCTTTCAGCATTTCATATAATACTGGTTTCGTGGTGATTAACTCCTTTAGCTTTTTCCTATCTGTGAAGCTTTAGTTGACCTTCAATTCTGAATGATAGCTTTGCTGGATAAAGTAATCTTGACTGTAGGTTCTTGGCATTCATCACTTTGAACATTTCTTGCCACTCCCTTCTGACCTGCAAAGTTTCTGGTGAGAAATCAGGTGACCATCGTATGG
>NW_006290686.1:760152-774043 GCF_000327345.1 Myotis davidii
TGGTGGAAGAAATTCTATGCTGGAGATACCCTATGGTGCAAGACTTACTTCAGTGGGGCTTTGGTGCTCACTGAGTCTGCCCCCTGAGTGTGTCCCTTATGGATCTGAGGAGCTGTAATCTGGATGGTCACAACTGACATCTGGGTACACTGACAACTGGGTACACTGGCTCTTGGATCTCTAAGGAGGTGCTAATTTAGCCTTTGCCTTAGGCTATCCAGCAGGAGCTACGGAGAGATCTGCAGATTTATCTTCTTTGTTTGGTGTTTGGAGGTGCCCAGATGAGGCCCAGCTGTGAAGCACTGCAAGCTGCTGTGGGGCCTTGGGCCTTCTTTTGGATGTTCTGGGTCTCTTTGACTCAGCTCCAGTTCGTTAGGTTATTTCAGATTGCAAAGGGCCAGGCCATTGATATGCAAAAGCCTCTGCGCACAGCTTGGGTGGGGCGGGGTCTCAGGGAATCAACAGGGTGGAGAAAACTGTACTTGTAGAAAGTCCACTCAGCCAGCCTTCCTGTGGTTCTGGATGATGTCCGTTTTGTCTTTTAGTTGTATTTTTGAAGTGGTTGTGCGAGCAGCAATTTCAGGTGTTTATCTATGCTGCCATCTTGGTTTCTCTAATTACATATTGTTTGTGATTAATCACTATGCTTTAATTATGTTCAATTTGTAACAATGAAATTGGGGGTCACCACAACATGAGGAACTGTATTAAAGGGTTGTGGCATTAGGAAGGTTGAGAACCACTGGGCTAGAGTTTACCGGGACCATAACTGATAATGGAGCTACCAGGACCTTTTATCTCTTTACCACTATGTACTTGACCTTTCACCCCAAACCTAAAATTATACATCATTTTGAATTTAATATGAACACTTCCATTTTTACAATGTGTAGTTTTAAAATATTTTTGTTACACCATACATGCAATAAAGCGAAAGTTGTAATGTATGTTTTTTAAAAGAATGTAAAAATGTTTTCATAAATTAAATATTTTTTGAAGCCAATATATGTATGCCAAAGAAAACAGAATGGCCCTAACCAGTTTGGCTCAGTGGATAGAGCGTCAGCCTGCAGACTGAAAGGTCCCAGGTTCGATTCCGGCCAAGGGCATGTACCTTGGTTGTGGGCACATCCCCAGTAGGAGGTGTGCCAGAGGCAGCTGATCGATGTTTCTCTCTCATCAATGTTTCAAACTCTCTAACCCTCTCTCTTCCTCTCTGTAAAAAATCAATAAAATGTATTTTAAAAGAAAGAAAGAAAAGAAAACAGAATGACTCCTAGATTAGCAGTGATAGAAATCCTTCTTATCTTATGGCATAGTTCAAGTGCTACCTCCTTACTAAACACGCTCTTGGGTTCCCTCCCTCCCCCTAACTATGTTGTTTATGATGTTTTGTCCTGCCATTCTCCCTTGCTAGGTGTTTATCTTTCTTTCCTACGAAATTGTATATATTCTTTCTTAGGACAGAAATCAGTGTTATTTACTTACTAACCTTTCTTCCCACTTCCCACTTCAGTGCTTTGCCCATAGAAGATACTTGTTTGTCAAATTGACTGAATTTGTGTTTATCACTTTTTAAAGTAAGACAGTAACTCCTGGAATAATGTTGCTTCCTTCAACATTGTTTCATTATAATATTGATGAAGAAAAAAAAATCGATTCCAAGCCCGGGCCACTGTCTGTGTGGAGTTTGCACATTCTCCCCATGTTTGCATGTTTCTCAGGGTATTCTGGTCTCCTCCCACATCCCAGAGATGTGCACATTAGGTTAACTAGTGTGTGTCTACATTGTCCCGGTCTGAGTGGGTGTGGGTGTGGGTATGGGTGTGAGTGGCCCTGTGATGGAAGGGTTGGTTACTACCTTGCACTCTAACCTGCCAGAAGAGGCTTTAGTCACCCGTAACTCTGAACTGGTATAATTGGGTTGGGAAAGAATTATCTTACTTGGTTTTATTTACCTTTCTTAAATGTATGTATAGCTAACATTTATTTCAATTTTAATGTTAGAAGTGTTTTGGGTCTTTACCTAGAAGTTTGGTGTTGTTTTTGTGACCAGAAATATGCCATTGGAACTTAACTCTTGCTTATAGAAACTAGCCTGTGCTAAAATTGCTTCATTTATATGTTGTATTACTTAAAATCACACTTTCCATGAGCCCATCAATGATGTTGAGAACTTACTGTACCTGTATTGGTTTCCTGTTTTTATTTTGATATCAGCCCTAATTAAAAGCTACTAAGGAGCCCTGGCTGGTTTGGCTGAGTGGATAGAGCGTCGGCCTGTGGACTGAAGGGTCCCAGGTTCGATTCCGGTCAAGGGCACGTACGTGCCTGGGTTGCGGGCTCAATTCTCATTAGGGGATGTGCAGGAGGCAGCCAATCGATGATTCTCTCTCATCATTGATGTTTCTATCTCTCTTTCTCTCTCCCTTCCTCTCTGAAATCAATAAAGGTATATTTTTTTAAAAAAGCTACTAAGGAGTAGAGTACCTGGTACTATAACACACATTTATGTAATTTTAAAAAAACTTTGGATGAACCAGAGTACCCAAAAACTTTGTTATTGTCTGGAGTGGAAGGCAAACTTTCTCCCTTTTGACAACTGTTCTTGAGTTAGTCCAGGCACAAGAACTTTTCCCAGGCAGCACTTTCCAGGTAGCACTTAATTCTTAATGTTGCTAGATTATGGAAGTTCCTGTATAATGTTCAATTGATCTTTCTCATATCCGAATGATCTGTATGTGTATTATTTGGTCATATTTATTGTTTTCACCATATTATTTAAATATTTTAAATATTATTGGGTTTCTTTCTCCACTTTACAGGTCAGAAAACTAAAGCTTAAGTGTAAAGTTGCCAAGTTCATACAGCTAGGAAGTGGTGGTAGGTATAAACAAAATATTGCCTACGATAAATTGAGGATATTAAGTTAGATGATTTCCCTGTCTCCTTCTGAAGTTCTGGGGTCTTTAACAGTATTTGAACATTGTCCTACGTAGTAAAATATTTGAAAAATGCTGTGGGGAAGTGCTGAGTTTCTTTAAGACTCAAACCAATCACTTTTCATTTGGCTCATTGGCTCACTGTGTGCAGGAGGGCTCCCCATGAAACACTATATAGATCACTTTTTTTTTTATAGCTTTACCAGGTTTTAATGCTTTTATTTTTTAATTCTTAGCTGTGGGAGGTGGTTATACAATTATAAATACAACCGAGCTCTAAATTGTCTACCCAGTTGCCCCTGGGCTCTGTATATTCTGCCAAGGTTGAGAGAACTAAGACTCTTGAACACACTGGCTCCACCTGCTGTCAGGCTGAGGCAAACATCTTGCCACTGTATCTTCAGTCATAGTTGTTTGAAATTTACTCTTTTGCACATTGTCATTTCCCCCTTTCTTTTCTATACTTTTTTAAAAAGGAAAATCAATATTTTATTAATGCATATTTATTGTATAATTATTATACCCACATAAATATTAAAGCACAGTGCTAAATATTATGTGGAAAATAATCTCTACAAATTTATCTAATAGTAGAGGCCCAGTGCACGAAATTTCTGCACGAAATTTGTGCATGGGTGCAGTCCCTAGGCCTGGCTGGTGATAGACGTGCAAGCATCTGGCGTGGAAGGGCAGGTCCCAGTTGACCTCTGGGCCCTGGGAAGCACCCGGGCCCCCATGTGCCCCCCACCCCACCTCCGCCTGAGTCACGGCGCCCAAGTCCCCACGCAGAGATGCGGTGAGTGTGACCAGATGCCATGGGCCAGGGTGCAGATGGACTTCCGGGCTGCCCAGCGGTGCTGCACGGAAGCTGGGCAGGCAGTGCGCCCTCTCCCAGCTGGCCTCTAAACCGGCTCCTGCGTGAACCAACGGGGAGCCCGACTGGCCCCAGTGGTCCCAGTGGCTGGCTCCAGGCTGCTGAAGCCCAGCTCACTAAAAGAAGCCACACAGGTGTGGGGTGGGCTCCTCACTGGTGTCCAGTACTTAAGCGCGGGGCTTCCCTGGCTTGCAAGCCCTGGCATCCCAGGGCAGGGTAGCAGGGGGAGTGAGAGCGAGCTCGGACAGACACCCCACATTCTCACCGCACCTCCATCCCTGTCATCCCCACCCCGGGTAGCCAGTGAGAGGTTGCAGCCCCCTGCCCAAGGCACCGCAGGAGGTTGGTTGCCTCCACCTACCCCCTGTTTCCCATCACAGGCTGGGGCCCGGCCCTGATTGGGCCACCAGGGCCTGCTGACTGCTGGTCACCATCTGTGGGGGGATCGATTGGGCCCAGGCCCCCCTACCCAGCTCCCTCAGCACCTGGGAGCCAGGTGGTGGCCCCGCCCCCCTCTGCTACCACTGGTCACTGTCTGTGGGGCAGTCGGGCTCCTGCTCACACCCTCCTTGGCCTGGAGCTGCCCCTCCATCATCCCACCATGGTCCTGCTCTTATCGGGGCCCATCGGGCCAGCAGCACCTCCACTGCCACCTGCTGTCAGTGCCACATCACTGATGCCCATCATGTTCCGCACCACCCCCTGGTGGTCAGCACATGTCATAGCGAGCGGTCGAACTCCCAGTTGAGGGGACAATTTGCATATTAGGCTTTTATTATATAGAATGATAAATAAATGTCAGTACACAATTACAAAATAAAAACTGCACTGAGAAAACAAGAATTTGAAAAAATACCATTGTAAAAATAACAAAATATTGTTCTGAATTCCTATCATAAAACTAAACTCATGTAGAATAGGCATTTTGCAACATTAACTATTGATGCATGAGTCATAACATATAGTAGATATTAAAAAACCATTATCAGTAAATCACAATAAAAATAAATCAAACATGTTAGAAACCCATAAAAAACCCAGAAGGTAAATAAGGAAACAATTATGAACAGTTATAACCCGTGGAATTTTAAAGACTTCTTCCTTCAGAACAAATGAAAGAACCTTTATTCCAGAAGGAGTACATAATGTGAGAATTAGAAAGTATGTTAAAAATTATTGACATTTGAAATATCTAATTCAGATAAACACATAATACAGTAAAGATTAAGAATTGGGGAGGGCAATCAAAAATTCAAATTATTATTTCATGCCTACGGTTAAGTAATAGCTATAAAGAGCACAATTTCCTAACTATGGAGCAACCTTTAATTATGCAATTCTGCAGTCACAAAGTACATGTACTACAGAGTATGTGCTTTGAACATTTATTAACTGAGGTCTGAGCCAACATTGATGTAGGACAAATTACAAAATGAATACAGACAAAATATAATGCAGGCAAAGGTCAATCACATATTAAACATAAGAGAAAGTTTAAAATCTTATTAAACAAAGGTAACTTTTCAGTCCTTACTATATGCCATCCAATGTTCTAAGCCCTCTAACACCAGTAATATATTGAAATATTCTTTTTTTTTTAATATATTTTATTGATTTTTTACAGAGAGGAAGGGAGAGAGATAGTTAGAAATATCGATGAGAGAGAAACATCGATCAGCTGCCTCCTGCACATCTCCCACTGGGGATGTGCCCGCAACCCAGGCACATGCCCTTGACCGGAATCGAACCCGGGACCCTTCAGTCCAAAGGCTGACGCTCTATCCACTGAGCCAAACCGGCCTCGGCATATTGAAATATTCTTGAGGTAAATTATCACAACTTTTCAGATAAAAACAATAGGCTTAGTGGTTTGTATATAACACTAGTTCAAACAGAAAATAAATTTGAGAGCCAAAATTTGAACCTGGGCCTATAGGCTCAGTTCACGTGTTCTTAAGCACTAAACACCACTGCCCACTCAAAAAGTCAGTACAAAGATCACAGCAAAAACCAGCATATACAGAGAAATGCTTCCAGAAAATTACAAGAGTGGTGCTGTGTTACTAACTGTTACTATATAATGGCATTTGAATGATCACTCCTTGAGTGTGTTGATTTACAGTGACTGGACCATGATGCTGTCTTGAGCAAGCTGTCCTTGGAAGAGTAGAGGTCTTGACACAGTGTGAGGGAAGGGGTGAGAGTAGGGGACTCAGAAAACTTGGATCTCCAGAAGCTAAAAATTAATATGTTAAAAAAGTAACAGTGTGCTGCATCCAGATTGATAAATAATCTGAGGAAAGGTGAAAGAACAAAGCTTGTGCTTTCACATTTATAAAAATATAAGTGTGCTAGGACATAAAGGTCCTTCTCTTAGAAAAAAGATAAACTGATTTAAAATGTGGTACAATGGTGATCCATTCTGAGAGAACTATAACATGGGTGTGGGGGGAAATGGAAGAGATTTTAAAAAAGAGTCAGTGTGATAACGGTGGAAGGAGCATAGGTTTAACTCTATTGTAATATTTGCCCCCAAATGTATCAAATTTTATACTCTTGAGTTTCTATTTGTAGGCATATACTCAAGAGAATTTTACGTACGTATTCCATGAAACATGTATAGAAATGTTAAGAAGTATACAAAGCATAATTCTGGAAATGGACACGAGGAGAATGGATGAATTCACTCTGTCCATATACGTGCAGATACAATGAAGCTGTCAAGAACACAGCAGTGGAGCCTTACCATGAGTCCAAGATGATGAATCCCTGTTGGGGAGGATAAAGATTTATTGGAGGGAGTTTGCTAGCAGCAGGCCTTTGTCAATGTCTAAACTTTGGGGGAGATGTGATTATAATATAGTAGGTCCTTGGGTTATGTCAGAGATCCGTTCCTACGGCATGACGTAATGTAATTTTCGCCATAAGTCGGAACGCACCTACATAAGCACTCACATTGAGCACATACACAGCAGTAATGAAGTGAAACAGTAAAAAAAATTTAAAAGAAAGAAAACAATTTTTGACCTTTACTTGTGGTAAATAATAAAAAACATAAAGCACATATGTACATACGTTGAAATGATGGAATTATTTTTTTTATAAATACTGTAAATGGGAGATGGTGACATAACCATGAAACGACCTATGTTGAGTCTGATGTAATCCGAGGACTGCCTGTAGTTAAAAGGAAATAACATACCAACTGAATTATCAATTACACAATATATTTTAAAAATAGAAATTCATCACTTTTGGCATGTTAACCTTTTTGAGGCTAAATGTACTTGTTTGTTACCTATAATAATAAAAGTGTAATATGCAAATGGACCAAACGACCAAACAGCAGAACGACTGTCCGGACAACCTTTCAGACGACCACGCTATGACGCACTGGCGCCAGGCCAGCCAAGGCAGGTGCAATGCAATTGGTTGGGTGGCCCCGGCATCGCCCCACGATTGCGCCACCCTCTGTGGGGCAATTGATGGGGGCGCTCCACAATTGATCACCCCGCAGAAGGAGGCCCAGGCTACCCTCTATGTGGCAATCCATCATGGAGCCCCGGGCAGGTAGGCGGGGCCTCCCTCTGCAGGACGATTGATCTGGGGGCCCCACAATCGACTGCCCCACAGAGGGAGGCCCAGCCCACTGGCCAGTGATGCTGTGGTGGGTGTGCCAGGCCGGCCAGCAATCGCTCCTCAGAGGGAGGCCCAGGCCAGCCAAGCGATCGCACCCCACTCCTGTCGCCTGCAGAGGGAGGTGACTGGTGGTGGGGAAGGAGGGGCAGCACCCCACAGATGGCAAGCAGTGGCAGCAGTGGGGGCGGGGCCAGCTGCTGGCAGCCAGGGAAAGGAAAGCCCCAATAGGCTCTGATCGCCGGCCAGGCCTAGGGACCCTACCTGAGGGGTCCTGGATTGCAAGAGGGCACAGGCTGGGCTGAGGGACACCACCACCCCCATGCATGAATTTTGTGCACTGGGTCTCTAGTATAAAATAATAGTGTTGCTTTTTCTGGCCTCCTCTAATTATCTGAAATCATGTATCTGGATCTCTCAGCACAATCGCTTGCTTAAAGAGACATGAGGTGAGGGATGTTCTTACTCTATAGAATAGTGGATATATAATATTATTATGAATCAGTGGAAATTAATATGTACTTATCCAAAATTAATAAATTTTGACCTCATAACGATCATCAGAACAAAGGCCACCTCAAGGGCAAAATAACGTAATGACACACAACAGGGAATGGATTCTACTGAAAGGCAGTGTTAGTAACAGGTGGTTGTAGAAACAACTTTTGGCCCTGCCGTGGAGAAGGGTGATGGGCAGAGGTGTGGTCAGCAACATAAACTGTTGACTAAGCAGAGAATAAGAGCACTGGGATGTGGGTCAACCTTGTGAAGTTTTTATGGAATCCAGTTTAAAAGATGAGATGCAAAGCACCCTTAAAATGTTAACTGAAGAATGTCATTTCACTTTCTGGAGGGAAATTACCCTCACCCGGGGAGAGAAGATTCCTGTAGTTCTTCAATATCATGTTCCTGGACAGAGTTCTCTGAGCAGGGTCCAGGCATTCCCACTCCTCCTGAGAGGATTCGATGGCCACACTCCTGGTAAAGAGTCATTTTTGACTCTTTTTTCCTTTTCCTCTGGGCCTTTCTCAGGTGAGGTCAATCCTGAGTGTGTCTGATGTTCAACTCTATTCACTTCCAGGTCTCCTATACTTTTGATACTAGAGTTTTCTTTTTGTTTGCAAGAGGTGACTTTACATATTAACAAATCTTGAAGTTACTGAACTGTTGTCAGCCTTCTTACCAATAATTTGTATTTGGTGTATAAAAATCATAGTTTTCAGATTTTTGGAAATCCCTAAGTCATTGTACAAGTAGGATTTCTCTCTTGGGAAAAAGGGAAAAAAGATTTCTTAACATTAATGTTTTAGTACACTATTGTGTGATATATGAATGAACCTCTAGTTTTTATTTCCAAGAAAAAAAAACTGTTTTAATTGAATTTTCTCGGAGCACCTCAAACTCTTAGTAGAAGTAATTTAACTTTTATTTTTCTACCATTCATTTTTATTATTATTATTATTATTATTATTATTATTTCTTTTTCCTCCTCACCCTATGATATACTAGAAAGAGAAAGGTGGGGTGGGGGGACTTCGGGGGAGAAAGACAGGGGGGGGGGAGAACCATCGATGTGAGAGAGAAACATTGTTCAATTGCCTCCCATACACGCTAACTGAGGATGGAACCCACAACCTAGGTATGTACCCTGACCAGGAATCGAACCCAAAACCTTTGGTGTACAGAGCAACACTCCAACCAACTAAGACACTCAGCTAAGGCCATTTATATTATTAATATTTTCATTTTAAATCATAAAACAATATAAACACATTATATATAGGAAATATGGGGGGAAAGAACATAAAAAAAAATCCATTATTTCTCCATCTTAAAATTTCCATTCTTGTCATTTTGGTGTTTGGAGAACCCTCACCAACCATAGTTTTACCCAGCCGTGATTGGTGAAAACATAGTTTTGTACTTGTGCTAATTATCAAATTTTTTACACCTCAGCTTCAAATTCACTATTACATGCTCTGAGAAAATTCCCTGGGCCCTTTAAATGTTTCCTTTGACAAGCTGGCAGGATATTAAACTTTGTCAGTGGAGGACACAAGAGAGGAAGGGGTTTTTCTTCCTGGTTATGGTGTTCTGGCTTTACCAGTGCCTGGGTCTGCAGTGTGCAAGTGACTTATCCAGCATCAGTCTCATACAATGCTTGAGGCTTCTCCCAATGCCCAGATCCTGAAGCTGGGTCAGCTTCTCCAGGTCATCTCCTGGCAGAGTACTGCAATCAGTAGCACCTGGTGGGCAGTAGTCCCCTCCCTCTATGTCATCAGCTTTCCCTGGCACCCAAGGAAAAGTAGATTAAGAATAAATTCCGAACCTGGGTGGGAATGGCTATAGGGAGCAGTCAATTGGGGGAAAAGGAGACATATATAAAACTTCAGATAATAAAAAAAAAATTATGAAAAAAGTAAAGAATAAATTCCAAAGAGTGGATTTTCAATAAAGGTGTAGGTGTAGGTAGGTGTAGTGTCCCAGCAACTTCTCTGTTTTTTGGTGAGCTATGGCCATGCACTGTCAAACAAGATCTGGGTCTCAGCTCTAGCTGAGACCTCTTTTAGTGTTCTATCTCCATCTTTGAGGTACTGGCTGTTCTATACATCTGCTATTTGTATATTTTCTATAGAGTTCTCTTTACTTCTTATCAGCTAATCCCTCATTACTCCAATTCTCTGTTATACTTAACTAGTGACTCAGTGCGCGAAATTGTGCCAGACCCAGACCTGCAGGAAATCGTGCGAGACCCAGCACCCCAGACCCCGCCGTGGGACTCCCTCGAGTCCCGCCTCTCCTGAGACCCAGAGTCAAGTCCCGCTGCTCCGCAGGACCCAGAGTCAAGTCCCTGCCCACCCACGCGTGCCTCACCGCACACACAGCCTCCTGGTGACCAGTCTTTGGTCATTACGGCATTAGGGCCACTGGGTTTTTATAATATAGGTGATTCTTTATAGTAAAACTTTTCCTGTTCAAATTACTCTGTCATTTATCTCTTACTAGAGGCCTGGTGAACGAATTTGTACACTGGTGGGGTCCAGCGGGCCTGCCCCAATTGTGGCTGATCGGGCCAGGCCGGCCAGGGAGAGGGGCCACAGGCAATTGGCTGGCTAGCCCCACGCCCTGGTCGAACTCCTGGTCGAACTCCCAGTTGAGGGGACAAATTGCGTATTAGCCTTTTATTATATAGGATGATTGGACCCTGACTAATACTTTTTAACCAAAATTTTTCATTCTGTGATCATTTTCTGTGCATGTTGAGTAAAGTTAAATTAGTTAACACTTATATATAACCTTATTTACAAAGCAATTTCATATCTATTATTCTATAAATCAGCTTTTTATAAAACAGTTTGTCTTTTTCTTCTTGACTTTATAGTCTTAGTTTGACTCTGTAGTCTTCTTGACTTTTTGGTTTTTTTGCCTTTCTGGTCAATTCTTTTCATGGCCTATTTAAAACTTGTTGCCACTCCAAGATCATGAAGATGTTCTCCCATGTTTTCTTCTGACAGTTATATTGTTTTACCTTTTACCTTTAGAGCCACAGCATATCTGGAATTTATTTTTTATAAGAAGTGTGAGCTTGGTGTCCAGATTCACTTTTCCCTGTGTAATTATCTAGTTTCCTTTATTGAAAAGACCATCTTTTTTTTATAATATATTTTTATTGATTTCAGAGACAGGAAGGGAGAGGGAGAGAGAGATAGAAACATCAATGATGAGAAAGAATCATTGACCAGGGATCAAGCCCAAAACCCAGGTATGTGCCCTGACCGGGAATTGAACCATGACCTCCTGGTTCATTGGTCGATGCTCAACCATTGAGCCACACTGGGCTGTTCTTGGAATCTTAACTGTTCTATTGTTCTATTTGTCTATCCTTGCAAAATAGCCTTGATATCTAATAGTGTAAATCAAGCATGTCAAATTCATAGCCAGCACCAGCTGAGAGTTTGACATGCTTGGTGTACATACTTCAATTTTGTTGTTTTCTTGGCCGTTCTTGGCCTTTTTAATTTTCATATAAAGTTTAGAATCAGCTTATCAATTTGTACCCAAAAAGCCTGTTGGGAGTTTTATTAGTCTTGCACATCTTTTCTAGGTTTGTACCTGGGTATGTGATGTGTTTTGATGCTATTGTAAGTTATATCTGTAGCTCCACAGCTGCAGTTACAGGTTCAAGCTGCAGTCTTACTCGGGAGTCAAAAATGTCTTTAATCTAATCTATGTTTACTTAGCTTTATAGAGAGATACAGTAGTTGTAGCATCTTTATCTAACCTGGATGCCCAATAGCTACCCAAATCCCCAGTCTCCAGGTCATTTGAAATGTATTTCTGATTTCTATAGTATTGATATTGCAGCTGAATTTAATATTATATGTACCTTTGGACATGTTTTAATTCCTTTATCTCATTCATCAGTAAAGATTTTCATTAGTTTGAATCCTAGGGCTCTCCTGAATGATACGATATTCTACAGGTTTACTTAAAGCTATTGATAACTGTTGTTTAATCTGTCTAGCTCTACACCTTATATTTTCACACTCCACCTAGGCAAATTATTTTGCTATTTGTATAAATTGAAATACTCTCTGCTATCATTTTTAAAATATTAATAAGGACTTTTTGTGTAAACATTGTGCTAGTGCATTGAGGGGGAGGAACATTGGCTGTAAAGACAGAGCTCTAATAAAACCTTGGCTCTAATTTGCTTATTGTGAGAACTTGAGTAAATTATATAATCTCTTAGCCTGATTTTATTATTTGTATAATGGGGTAATAATACTTCACAAAGTTGTTGTGAAGAGCAAATAAGTTAGCACATGTATAATGTGAGATCTAGTACCTGATACTTAATAGGCTATCAGTAGATAGTTCTTTCTCTCCTTTCAGCATCTAGCTC
The DNA here is from genome assembly GCF_000327345.1 of Myotis davidii. NCBI lineage: Eukaryota > Metazoa > Chordata > Mammalia > Chiroptera > Vespertilionidae > Myotis > Myotis davidii. The sequence goes on from NW_006290686.1 coordinate 772,511, forward strand.
AAATCTTAGCACATCTATGAAACTATCCCCAACTATTTTCTCCCCTTTCTTAAAAGTTTCTTTACCTTTTTATTTTATCAAAGTAATACATTAAAAAGTAGATAAAAACCAGCTAGTGTTAAGACTTGTAACAAAATCAGAAAGCAGTGCTTTCCCTAACTTTCCTTTCTATCTCCAATTTTACTCCCCAGAGGCAAAACTTAAAAACAAACAAAAAACAGCTCTAACTGGTTTGTTTCAGTGGATAGAGCATCAACCTGTGGGCTGAAGGGTCCCAGGTTTGATTCCAGTCCAGGGCATGTACCTTGGTTGCGGGCACATCCTTAGTTGGAGGTGTGCAGGAAGGCAGCTGATCAATGTTTCTCTCTCATCCATGTTTCTAACTCTATCCCTCTCCATTCTCATAAAAAATGAATAAAATATATTTTTAAAAGCAAACAAACAAAAAACAGCTTTATTGAGGTATAGTTGACATACAATAGAATGCAGAATTTAAAGTGTAAAAATTGAGTTTTGATGTGTATACACATGTAAAACCATTACTCCAATCAAAATAGTGAACATATCTGTCCCTTCCAGGTTTTCTCATGTCCCTTTATAAGTTCTCCTTCTCCATCTCACTGTCTCTTCTACCAAAGCCCTATCCACGACCACTGATCTGTTTTATGCCACTATAAGTTAGTTTGTATTTTCTAGACTTTTATATGAACTGCTTTAATCTGTCTACTAATTCTGAAATCTGTATCAGTTCTGGATTGGTTTCAATTGATTATTTTTCTCATTATGGATTGTGTTTCTTTCTTCTTTGTATACCTGATCATCTTTGATTGGATTCCAGACATTGTGTGTTTTACTTTATTGGATGCTGCAGGGAACATGGGGTTGCAGATCTTTGAGATCCTATTTATTTTTATTTTATTTTTTAGTATTGTGCATGAAAACAAACTAATTCTTTTTTTCCTTTATTTTCTTTATTGATTAAGGTATTACATATGTGTCCCTACCCCCCTCCCATTGCCCCCCACACCGCACTCATGCCCTCACCCTCCTGTTGTCTGTGTTCATTGGTTAGGCTTATATGCATGCATACTAGTCCTTTGGTTGATCTCTCCCCCTTATCCCCACCCTCACCCACCTTCCCTTGCGGTTTGATGGTCTGATCAATGCTTCTCTGACTCTGGTATTACATGTGTCCCTACCCCCCTCCCATTGCCCCCCACACCGCACTCATGCCCTCACCCTCCTGTTGTCTGTGTTCATTGGTTAGGCTTATATGCATGCATACTAGTCCTTTGGTTGATCTCTCCCCCTTATCCCCACACCCCCCCACCTTCCCTCTGAGGGTAATGGTCTAATCCATGCTTCTCTGTCTGAGGATCTGTTTTTGTTCATCGGTTTATGTTCATTGTAATCCACAGATGAGTGAGGTCATGTGATATTTATCTTTCTCGGACTGACTGACTTTGCTTAGCATAATACTCTTCAGCTCCCTCCATGCTGTTGCAAATGGTCAGTGCGCCTTCCTTTTTGCAG
>NW_006290686.1:775357-776071 GCF_000327345.1 Myotis davidii
TTACACTGGCTCTTGGATCTCTAAGGAGGCGCTAATTTAGGCTCTGCCTGAGGCTAGCCAGCAGGAGCTCAGCTCTGAAGGAATGCAAGCTGCTGTGGGGCCTTGGGCCAGCTGCAGTTGGTTAGGTAATTTTCAGATTGCAAAGGGCCAGGTCTTTCATATGCAAAAGCCGGCGCACAGCTTGGGTGGGGCAGAGTCCCATGGGATCAACAGGTCGGAGCAAGCAGCTATGGCTGCTCCTTAGCCCTGCCCTAAGAGGCCCCAGGTCTCAGTGTCCTGGTAATTACTGCAAGCACCTCTGAGAGAATGCCGCCCTCGAGGTCCGACAGATGCCAGACTGTGTAGCCCAGCCGTGGGCAAACTACGGCCCACTGGCCGGATCTGGCTCTTTTGAAATGAATAAAACTAAAAAAAAAAAAAAAAAGACCGTACCCTTTTATGTAATGATGTTTACTTTGAATTTATATTAGTTCACACAAACACTCCATCCATGCTTTTGTTCCGGCCCTCCGGTCCAGTTTAAGAACGCTTTGTGGCCCTGAGTCAAAAAGTTTGCCCACCCCTGGTCTAGCCTCTCCCTGTATGAGTCTGGGTCCCCAGAGACTCGTCCGGGACTGGAGGGATCTTGAGACCCTCTCCCAATTGAAAAAGACAACCGTGTCCTCAGCTGCCAGCCCTTTCTGTGTGCACCTCCATACCTCTGCACTTTACGTC
>NW_006290686.1:778591-783555 GCF_000327345.1 Myotis davidii
TCTTTTTTTATTCTAGATGAAGTTTTGGAGAGTTTGTTATAGGTTTTTGAAGTATGCCATTTGTATTTTAATGGAGATTGCATTGAATCTATAGATTCTTGATAAAAACCCTCATCAAAGTGGGAATAGACGGATCATACCTCAACATAATAAAAGCCATATAAAACAAACCCACAGCCAACATCATACTCAATGGGCAAAAACTAAAACCATTTCCCCTAAGAACAGGAACAAGACAGGGATGCCCACTCTCACCACTCCTGTTCGACATAGTACTGGAAGTACTAGCCATTGTGATCAAACAAGAAGAAGAAATAAAAGGCATCCAAATTGGAAAAGAAGAAGTAAAATGTCTTTATTCGCAAATGACATAGAAAACCCTAACGACTCCATCAAAAAATTATTAGACTTAATAAATGAATTCGGCAATGTAGCAGGATACAAAATTAACGCCAAGAAATCTATGGCATTTCTATACACCAATAGAGAACTTACTGAAAGAGAGACTAAAAAAGCAATCCCATTTGCCATTGCATCAAAAAAATTAAGATACCTAGGGATAAACTTAACTAAGGAGATCCTATTTTCACTTCCTTTGGATATATACCAAGAGGTGGGATTGCTTGATCAGATTGTAGTTCCATTTTTAATTTTTTTAGGAACCTCCATACTGTTTTCCATAGTGACTATACCTCTTTACATTCCCATCAACAATGCACAATGATTTCACTTTCTCTACAGACACCCTTGCCAACATTTGATGTTGGATGCATGTATATTTACAATCGCTATATTCTCTTGATGAATTGACCCTTCGTTATTACATAATGATCTTTGCCTCTTGGCTTAAAGTCTGATAAAAAGAATAGCTATCCTTGCTCTCTTTTGATTTTTTTTCACTTGCGTGGAATATCTTTTTTCATCACTTCACTTTGAGCCTATGTGTGTCCTTGAAACTGAAGTGAATCTCTTGGAGACTTTAACCATTTACATTTAGAGTAATTTTTTTAAAAAAATATATCTGTATTGATTTCAGAGAGGAAGGGAGAGGGATAGAGAGATACAAACATTAGTGATGAGAAAGAATCACTGATTGGCTGCCTCCTGCACATCCCCTACTGGGGTTCAAGCCCGCAGCCTAGGCATGTACCCTTGACCAGAATCAAACCTGGGACTCTTCAATCCACAGGCTGAGGCTATATCCACTGAGCCAAATCAACCAGGGCTAGAGTATTTGTGAATAGCCTACTGTGGATTACTAATGCCTTTCTGGCTGTTTTGTAGTTCTCTTGTTCCTTTCTCTCCTGCTGTGCTCCTTTGTGAGTTGATGATTTTCTGTAGTGGTAGGCTTTGCTTCCCTTCTCTTAATTTTTCGGGTATCTCCTATAGGTTTTTGCGTTGTGGTTGCCATGAGGCTTACATATAACAGTCTCTACCTGTTTTTGTTGTGTATTCATTCACAAATTATTGTAGCTTTAGTTATTTTTAATATTTTTTTCCTTTTACCTTTATTGCTAAAGTGACTGCTATTATACACCATCATATTACAGTTCTGAATTTGGCTATATATTTACCTTTACCAGTGTGTTGTATATTTTCATGTTAGTAAGTAACATTCTTTCAGATCAGCTTGAAGATCCTTGTTTTTTATCTAAGTGTTTATAGCTATAAATTTTTGGTTGTTGTTTAATTTCCATAAGTTTGTGAAAATTTCCAGTTTGTCTTCTGTTACTTATTTCTAACTTCATTTTATTGTGATTGGACTTATTTCTAACTTCATTTTATTGTGGTTGGAGGAGATACTTTATATGGTATCTATCTTTTTAAGCCTCTTGAGACTTAATTTATGGCCTAATACAGGGGTCCTCAAACTACGGCCCGTGGGCCACATGCAAATACAAATATTGTATTTGTTCCCGTTTTGTTTTTTTACTTCAAAATAAGATATGTGCAGTGTGCATAGGAATTTGTTCATAGTTTCTTTCTAACTATAGTCCGGCCCTCCAACTGTCTGAGGGACAGTGAACTGGACCCCTGTTTAAAAAGTTTGAGGACCCCTGGCCTAGTATATGATCTACCCTGGAAAATCTTCCATGTGCACTTGAGAAGAATTTATACGCTGTTGTTGTAGGGTAGAGTGTTCTGTATATGTCCATCAACTGATATATGTCTTACATAATATCAGCTTCAATGTTGAAATTCATTTATTTGAAATTTTGAATGTATTGTGCCATTTTATTTTATCCGGAATAAATTTATAAAATAGTTTAGCTGTTTATTTCCCCATTTTACTATTTATTTCTGCTGTTGGGTTTTTTTGTTGTTTCTTTGCTATTGTTTGAGTTTTGTTTTTGTAAAGATAAGAACAGCCCTGGCCAGTGTAGCTCAATGATTAAGCATTGACCTATGAACTGGGAGGTCATGTTTCGATTCCCAGTCAGGGCACATGCCCTCGCTGGTGTGACTCAATTGGGTGAGCATTGTCATGAGTTTCATTCCTGGTCATGACATATGCCTAGGTTTCAGGTTTATTACCTGGTCACGGTACATATGGGAAGCAGCTGTTCATTTGATGTTTCTCTCCTCTCTCTCTCTACCCCTTCCTTTCTCTCTCTAAAATCAATTTAAAAAACATACTAAAAAAACAAAAACAGAGATCAGATTAAGATTCGTTGCCTTTCATGTTTTACTAGAAACTAAAAACATTACTACAAAAATGAAATTTTAAAAAAGTGCAAAATGCAAATCATTATTTGTTAGTATTTGATTGAGCAGACAAAATTAACTCAACCCTGTATTTCATCTTGTCATACTATATCCATGGACCACCCTTTCCATGGCATTGGTATAGGCTGCCTTCTCCAACCCATTTTCTGCTGTACTTGAGGTTTTTTCTGAGACACTTTTTTGTTTTACCTTAGAATTTACAATTTTCTTTAGTAGATGTTCAGGTTGACAATTCTTAGTTTCATTTGTCTGAAGGTATCTTTATTTTACGTGGGGTGTTTGTTTGTTTTTTTTTTTGGTTAATCCTCACCTTTGAATATACTTTTTCTTGATCTTTTAGAGAGAGAGGGAAAGACAGAGAGAAATTTTGATGTGAGAGAACCATATTGATTGGTTGCCTCCTGCACAACATTGGTTCCCCACCAGGGCCCAGGCCGGGAAGGAGACTGCAGTCAAGGTATGTGCCCTTGACTGGAATTGAACCTGTGACCCTTTGGTCCATAGGTCATTGCTCAATCCACTGAGCCAAACCAGCCAGGGCCTACTTGGGTTCTTATAAGAAATTTTTGTTGAGTAGAAAATTTTCTTTTAGCACCTTGTAAATATTCCACCATCTTTCTGAGAAGTTATCTCTTTAATGTTTATTAATGGCCAAGTGAATATGTCTTTATTTAAAGTAGTATTGGTTAACTTAATTATCTTCTTGTGCTTTTCTTCCATAGGGAATACAGTGAGTAACCTGATTATGATTATACCTCCAATTTTTGGTGCAATTCAGAGTGTTAGAGATGGACTGGAAAAGCGGTACATTGCTGCTTATTTAGCACTTACAGGTATGTATAACACTTAATCTAATAATATACAGTGTTCAGGCTGTTTTTCTCATTCATTCCTAATATTGGTTCTCAATTTTGTGTTATTAAATTGTTATGAATTAAAACTCCATAAATCTTGCCAGTGAATTGAATGCATTTTTTTTAAATCATAAAATATTTCAAGCATACAGAAGAATAGGGAAAATATAACAAATACATCCATGTCTCTTATTATGGAGCTTTGTCAGATTTTAGCACTTTGCAATATTTGTTTCAGATCTTACTTTTTCTTTTTAAAAGAAATAAACTACAAACTATAGATAAAATTGAAGCTTCCTTTGTTTTCCTACCTGATTTTATTCCCCTCATTCTCCCAGCTCACCTACCAGAGTTAACCACTATACTAATTTGATTATCATTTTCCCATGCTTTTGTATTTATACTACACTTATGTGTATTGTTAAAAGTATATACTAGTATAGTACTAGGGGTCGAGTGCACGAAATTGTGCGCATTGAAAGGAACTGTGGTCTGTGAGGCTGCGGTGGGCACAGAGGCGGGTCTTGGCCCATCTCTGTGCCCCCGCCCAGCCCCTCCTACCGCAGCCCCCAGTCCCCTGTCTGCCGGCAGCCCTGCTCCCGCCGCTCTCACGTGCTGATGGCACTGGCCCTGCTCGCACCCGCTGATGGCATGGAGCGATTGGGGCTGGTGCCAGCAGTGGGTGCGAGCAGGGCTGGTGCCATCAGCGGTGCAAGCGGCGGCTGCTGCCCTGATTGCCCCTTAGGAGCAGGGGGAGGTGGAGAAGCCCTCAGGGAAGATCGGGGCCGGCAGCTGCCACTTGCACCCACTGATGGCACCGAGCAAGGGGACCGGCGTCGGGCGCTGGCAGTGGGTGTGAGTGGGGCCGGTGCGGGCACCAAGTGCAAGCACCGGGTGGGACCATGGCGCAAGGGAGCAAAGAATTTTCAGTAACAACCAGAAGCTTGCCCTATGACAGCGACCGGCACCCCACCTTGGTCTGGCAACCCCCTCTCACCTGCTACACCATCCTGCCATGGCCAACGCCCGCCACGTTCCGTGCGCACCCCCTGGTGGTCAGCGCATGTCATAATGACTGTATGTTCAGTTGTTCTGCTGTTTGGTCTGTATATTAGGATTTTATATATATACTAGGGGCCCGGTGCACAAAATTCGTGCACTGGGTGGGGGTGAGGGGGAGTGTCCCTCAGCCCAGCCTGCCCCCTCTCACATACTGGGAGCCCTCAGGCATTGACCCCCATCAATCTCCAATCGCAGGATCGGCCCCTTGCCCAGGCCTGACGCCTCTGCCAGAGGAGTTGACCCTCATCACCATCCGATCGCTGATCACCGCATCGGTCCCTTGCCCAGGCCTGATGCCTCCGGCCGAGGTGTCAGGCCTGC
>NW_006290686.1:784201-789609 GCF_000327345.1 Myotis davidii
GCTCCACCCCTACTTCTTGCTATCATTGGCCAAGGCGGCAAAGGCGCCTGATTCTCTGATCATGGCTGGAGGGCAGCTCTTAGCTCCCCCCTGGGTTTCCGATCGCTGTCAGTGGCAGGGGGCTTCTGCCTGCTTTCCCTTTCGCCTCCCTGCATTGTGCCTACATATGCAAATTAACTGCCATTTTGTTGTCAGTTAACTGCCATCTGAGTTGGCAGTTAATTTGCATATAGCCCTGATTAGCCAATGAAAAGGGTATCGTCGTACACCAATTACCATTTTTCTCTTTTATTATATAGGATAGATGGTTTGCATATTTTTAGACTTTTTGTAAAGGACACTGTATTGTATGTATCTAACCATCTGCAACACTCATATTCCTCTGCTTTCTGTGAGGCAGGGACTGTGTCTTAGTTGTATCCCTATTATTTGGCAATTTAGTGGTCCTTAATAAATGTTGCATAGATGCATGAATGAATTTTACTAGAACTCAAGATGGGAAAATCACTGTCATGTTATTGCGTTATCATCATAAAGACAAAAATAGCAAAGAACACATCCCCAATAGGAGATGTGCAGGAGGCAGCTGATCGATGTCTCTCTCTCATCGATGTTTCTAACTCTCTATCTCTCTCCCTTCCTCTCTGTAAAATAATCAATAAAATATATTTAAAAAAAGACAAAAATAGCAAAGAACGTGGATTCCATTCTAGTTTGTTTCTTTTATATAACTTTCTAAGCTAAAAACAATTTTGTTTTGTTTTAGCACAAGATAGATATTATTTATATATGAGCATAAATACTTCTAATTACCACAAAACTGTAAGCTATAGTGTATCATGCCATATTCTACCATAACTAGATTAGTTAGAGAGATTTTGATTTCTGAATCTGTTTGTCTATCATGATGTTTTAAGAAAGTTACTTGATTTTTCTTCAAAAGGAAGACTTGTCCACAAACTTAGCACTTTGCATTATTTCCTGGGGTGTGTTAAGAATGTTTATAAAATACAATAATTATAATCAGTAATAACAATAGGAATAAAAAGATCTGAGGGATTTCCAGGTTGCTTTAGAATAATGGTGGCCTCTTATGTTAGAATTTGTCCACTCATTTCCCCAGAAAACCAAACACGTTAAGAAAAATGTAAATTTTTAAAAAATAATGTAAATAAAGCCATACTCAACCCACACTTCCAGCCTTAGGAGAAAAAGAATACTGTGAACTTCAACTTGTTTTTTAATACTAAATAAACACCACATTCCAACAGAACTATATCTGATGTTTTAGACTTGGGGAGGTTTGAAAAACTATATGGAAAAGAGGGAGAGAAGTTGGGAGCCTAAATCTGTCAAAAACACCAATAGAAAGAGAAAGCTTCACAATACTAGTAAATACCATAGATCACAGTACTGGCTAATGGTAAAGGACTCGAAAGTATGTGAATCCTATGGTGGCAGTTTAGGAAAGGTATCATGGTGTGTTATCTATTTACAAGCAAATCTATGATGAAAAAAAGAAACAAACCAAGCAAACGACCATGGACCTATTTCCTCAAGAAGCACCTCAGGCAGGTCCTTTATAGTAGGTATTCCAGAAGACATTCTTATCACAGGACATGACAGCTCCATGCACTTTATTGCCCCGAAGACCTTCCCGTGGGACAAGATGTAGAGGTGGAGGTAGAAGACAGAGGTATTGATGACACTGATACTGCATAGGTCTAGGCCAGTGGTTCTCAACCTTCCTAGTGCCGTGACCCTTTAATATAGTTCCTCATGTTGTGGTGACCCCCAACCATAAAGTTATTTTCGTTGCTACTTCATAACTGTAATTTTGCTACTGTTATGAATCGTAATGTAAATATCTGATATGCAGGATGTATTTAGGCGACCCCTGTGAAATGGTTATTTGACCCCCAAAGGGGTCACGACCCACAGGTTGAGAACCACTGGTCTAGGCTAATGTGTATATTTGTGTCTTAGTTTTGAACAAAAAGTTTAAAAAGTAAAAATAAAAAGTTTTTTAAATAGAAAAAGCTTATAGAATAAAGATGTAAAGAAAGAAAATGTTTGTACAGCTGTGCTTTAAGCTAAATGTTACTACAAAAGAGTTGAAATTTTAAAAATATTCAAGTTTATAAAGTAAAAAAGGTGTAGGAAGCCCAGGTTAATTTATATTGAAGAAATAAAGATATACTGTATTTTATTGTATCTTTTCTAGTTTATTGTATCCTTTGTTTAGTTACACAAATACTTACCATTGTGTTAAAATTGGCTACAGTATTCAGTACAGTAACCTGCTGTGTAAGTTTGTAGCCTAGGAGCAATAAGCTGTACCATCTAGCCTAGGTGTGTAGTAGGCTATACCACCTAGGTTTGTGTAAAGGCATTCTATGGTATTCATGCAAAGACAAAATTGCCTAATGACACATTTCTCAGAACATATCCCATCATTAAGTGGCACATGACTGAAATCATTGTGATTTAAGCCAGTAATTTAAAACCACATTATATAAAGTAGAAGCAAGCCAAAAGAAACATTTTCCATGAGATTTAATTTTTCTCTTTACTTTCAAAATCACAAATTGTGATTTATCTTATTCCTTTAAAATAGAAATATGTTCACTTATTCTTTATAAGTGAAGAAACATAGTGTGTGAAAACAAAAATGACAAAGTTCTTGTCCCTAGAGAGCTTATGTTACATTGAAGACAAATGAACTTCAAATAAACAATAAAACATATTGGTAGTTATATAAATGTATGTGTTATGCAATTAAATGAATAGATATTGGCAATAAGAAAAATAAAATGAGTTATAAAATAGTAAAAAAAAACCACATAGAGCAAGAAAAAGTCTATTAAAGATTTTTATTGTTCGGCTATTGTGGCTTAGTGGTTGAGCATCAATCTATGCACCATGAGGTCACCAGTTCGATTCCCAGTCAGGGCACACGTCCAAGTTGTGGGCTCAATCCCCAGTGAGGGGCATACAGGAGGCAGCCAGTCAATGTTTATGTTTCTCTCTCATCAATGTTTTCTATCTTTCCCTCTCCCTTTCTCTTTAAAATCCATTAAAAAACTTTTTAAAGATCTTTATTATCTCTTTCTAAGTCCAATGCTGAAATAGAAAGTTACTGAAGTAGAAATGTCAGAGACAGAAAGTCATTCCCCCAAAGTCATTTGCTTAGACATGCCTTAAGTTTAGTGTGATCATACCTATAGTCTGTCACTGCCAGACTAAAAATCACCTGAAATGATCTTAAGAACATTATGCCTCTTGTCAAGGGGAAAATGAGTATACTTCAAATAAGCTAACCTACTTTCAAAATCTAATGATTCCATTCTTCATGTATATGAATTTTTTCATAGCTTGAGTTAGGGACTAGAAAATAAAATTTGTTGAAACCTATTGTATACCAGGTACATGCTAGGTAATCCTCAAGCAGCCTTTCATGATAAACATTGTTATCCGTATTTTACAGCTGAGGTAACTGAATCTCAGAGAGATTTAAGCAACTTGCTCAAGTTGATAAATAATAAGTGATAGATTATTTAAGGTCTCATTCTAAAACCTTTGTACACTCTCCAGAGTGTGGCTAGTCAAGTAGGTCAAAATAAATGTGTATCAGAACATACCTTTGTTTTATTGTAACCTTGAAACTTTGACTGATAGCATGCCAAAATATTTTAATCAATAGGTTCCAGCTCAGTAAAATTCTATTATATGCTTGAGAGACTCTTACAACTGCAATCAAGTGCTATGAATATGAATATTTAATTAGAAGATGCAGATGGGACATTGACCTCTCTGTTCCAATTCCATTATTATTTTGACTGCCTCAGTTTTCACTTCAGCCATGGCCACCTGCTCCTGTTACTTGTTTTTTGGGAAGTGCTGGACAATTCCTACAAATGTGAATTTTATTTTAACTTTGGTGCCTCCATATTTTTAAGGGAAACATCATGGTGAAATGTTAGCTAACAGTCACCCTTATATTAATGAAACGTTTTATTCTCCATGTGACTGAATCAATCAGTTTGCATGCAAGAGGAAGAAGAAGTATCTCCAGAATTTCTAATTTGTGTAATTTAAGGATCAATGAATGTTGTTTTGCTTTCACATATTTTACATTTGTTCCTTTGGCTCAAATAACTCAACTTCCCCATTTCTGAATTTTTTAAATTTGTGCCAATTTGGATAACATTTCAGAAAATATGCACCTGTGGATAAAATGTAGCCTGTCAGTGGTGAAAATTGGTTTTTACCAATATTCTCCAGCCAGGCATGCCTCTTTCAATTCAACCATTTTTTAAATGAAATAACCTATTTGGAAATCTATATTTCTTGGCAGGTTAGTCCTAATCTGGATTCTCTGCCTTATCAGCCTCATCTTCAACAGCTCTCCCACATGTGCATTACACTTTAGCTATGTCAAACTATTTGCCGTTTTTAGTGTCATACATATGTTTACATCTCTGCCTTTAGCCTCTTTTGTCTAGTAAGTTCACCATGTCTGTCATTCAGGCCTCAGTTTAAGTGTTATTTCCTCTAGTAAGCCTTCCTTTAAACCTTCAACTCCCTGATAGAATGAGATGACCCTTTTCTGTATTCCCAGTCAATACGTATACAGGCAGTCCTCGGGTTACGCCGGACTCAACGTACGTCGTTTTGTGGTTACATCGCCATCTCCCATTTACAGTATTTATTAAAAAGAGAGTTCTGTCATTTTGACCTATGTACATATGTGCTTTATGTTTTTTAGTATTTATTTACCACAAGTAAAGGTCAGGAATTGTTATCTTTCTTTTACATTTTTTTTACTGTTTCACTTCATTACTGCTGTGCATGTGCTCCATGAGAGTGACGTAGGTGCTTATGTAGGTGGGTTCTGACTTACAGCAAAAATCGCGTTACATCGCGCCATAGGAACGGATCTCTGATGTAACCCGAGGACCTACTGTATCTCTATTGCTGCACATATTCTAATTATTTGTTTACTTTCTGACTTTCCCCTAATGTTCTTTAGCAGTTAAGGGGGAAAGTGGCAGAATATGAGGTTGAAGAGATTTAGGAAGGGGCAAGATCATACGGGGCCTTACTATGGGCCCTGTATGTATACAATTTATAAATAAATTATATGTATACAATTTATAAATTTATATACATTTATGGAGTTGTTAAAATATTTTTTTGCTATCAAAGTTGGGAGACTACACCTGTAGACATTACTCTCCTTGTAACCAGAGTGATATAATTTAAAATGCAAAATTCATTATGTATCCTTCAGTATCCATGGGGGTTTGGTTCCAGGACCCCCTCAGATACCAAAATCTGAGGATACTTAAGCCTCTAATATAAAATGGCATTAATATTTGCATGTAACCTACACACATCCTCCTGTA
>NW_006290686.1:789739-803270 GCF_000327345.1 Myotis davidii
GGTGTACAGCACAGTGGTCAATCACATACCTCACAAAATGTTCCCCCCCATACCTTCAGCACCCATCACAGAGTGATTTCAACCCTATTGACTATACTCCCCATACTGTACCCCACATCTCTGTGACTATTTTGTAACTACCAATTTGTATTTCTTAATTCCTTCACCTCTTTCACCCAGTGCCCCAAACCCTCTGCCCTCTGGCATCTACCAGTCCACTCTCTGTGTCTCTGAGTTCATTTCAATTTTGTTTGTTCGCTTATTTTGTTCTTTAGATAGCATATATTAGTGAAATCATATGATATTTGTCTTTGACTGACTTATTTCATTGAACATAATGCCCTACAGGTCCATCCATGCTGTCACAAATGGTAAAATTTTCATTTTTTATGGCCAAGTAATATTCCATTTTATATACTGTATGTACCACAGCTTTTTATCCACTCATCTATTGATGGATACTTAGGTTTATTCCATATCTTGGCTATCTATCTATATTATAAAAACCCAGTGGCCCTAACACCGTAATGACCAAAGACCTGTGATGTGGGCGGGGCTGCGTGCATGGTTGGGCGGGGCTGCAAGCACAGTGAGACCATGTGGGTGGGCAGGGCCACGCGATTTCGCAGGTGCTGGACTTCTAGTTGTAAATAATGCTGCAATGGCCCTAACTGGTTTGGCTCAGTGGATAGAGCATCGGCCTGCAGACTGAAGGGTCCCAGGTTCGATTCCGGTCAAGGGCATGTACCTTGGTTGCGGGCACATCCTCAGTAGGGAGGTGTGCAGGAGGCAGCTGATTGATGTTTCTCTCCCATCGATGTTTCTAACTCTCTATCCCTCTCCCCTCCACTCTGTAAAAAATCAATAAAATATATTTTTAAAAAATAATAATTCTGCAATGAACATAGGGGTAATTCTTTTGAATTAGTGTTTCATGTTTCTTTGGATGAATACCAAGAAGTGGAATCGCTGGGTCATAAGGCAGTTTCATTTTTAATTTTTTGAGGAGCCTTCATACTGTTTTTCCATATGGCTGAACCAATTTGTATTACCACCAACAGTGCATGAGGGTTCCTTTTCTCTACATCCTCACCAACACCTGTCATTTGTGGATTGATTGATAATAGCCATTCTGATAGGTGTAAGACGGTGTCTCATTGTGGTTTTAATTTGTGTTTCTCTGACAATTAGTGACTTTGAGCATCTTTTCATATGTTTATTGGCCATCTGCATGCCTCTTTGGGGAAGTGTTTATTCAGGTCCTCTGTCCATTTTTTAATTGGATTTCTTGTTTGTTATTTAGTAGTATGAGTTCTTTATAAATTTTGGATATTAACCTCTTACCAGATGTATCATTGGTGAATATCTTCTTCCTTTCAATAAGTTGTCTTTTCATTTTGTTGATGGTTGCCTTTGCCATGCAAAATCTTTTTTAAAATCTTCACCTGAGGATATGTTTTTTACTGATTCTAGAGAGAGAGAGAAAAGGAGAGGGAGAAATAGCATCGATGTGAGAGAAAAATATCAATCAGTTGTCTTCCATACCCGCCCCGATGGGATATTGAACCCACAGCCTGAGTATGTGCCTTGACCAGGAATTGAACCAGTGACCCATCGGTGCTCAGGAAGACACTCTAACCAACTGAGCTACACCAGCCAGGACTGTGCAAAAACTTTGTAGTTTCATGTAGTCCCATTTGTTTATTTTTTTCATTTATTTCCCTTACCCAAGGAGTTATAGCTGAAATATATTGCTAAAAATAATGTTAGATATTTTAATGCCTATGTTTTCTTCTAGGAGTTTTATGGTTTTGAGTATTACATTTAAGTCTTTAACCCATTTTGAAGTTTATTTTTGCATATGGCGTAAGAAGGTGATCTAGTTTCGTTTTCTTGCATGTATCTGTCCAATTTTCTGAGCACCAATTATTGAATAGAGTGTCTTTACTCTAGTCTTCCCTTATACTTACTTTTTAAAAAAATGTTTTTATTAATTTTTAGAGAGAGAGGAAGAGAGAGGGAGAGAGAGAGAGAGAGAGAAACACCGATTGGCTGCCTCCTGCACACACCCTACCAGGAATCAAGTCTGCAACTGGGGAATGTGCCCTGATGGGGAATCAAACCGGAGACCTCTTGGTTCATGGGTCGATGCTCAACCACTGAGCCATACTAGCCAGGCTCCTCCTTATACTTTAAATCATCTCTAAATTATAGACAGACCTCAAAGATACTGTGGGGTTGGTTCCAGACCACCGCAATAAAGCAAGTATCATAATAAAGCAAGTCACATGAATTTTTTGGTTTCTCAGTACATTATATAAAAGTTATGTTTATACTGCACTGTATGTATTAAGTGTGCAATAGCATTATGTCTAAGAAAAAACAATGTACATTAATTTAAAAATATTTAATTGCTAAAATAAATGCTAACCATCATCTGAACCTTCGGTGAGTTGTAATCTTTGCTGGTAGAAGGTGTTAACCTTCAATTTGTAAAAAGAAAACACAGTGTCTGTGGAGGGCAATAAAGTGAAATACAAGAAAGTGAGGTCTATCTGTACCTGAATATTCACAACAGCATTATTCATAATAACCAAATGTGGGAAAGTCCTAAATGTCTGTCTTAAGCAGCTCAGGCTATCATAACAAAATACCATAGACTAGGTGGCTTGAATAACAGACATTTATTTCTCACAGTTCTGGAGGCTGGAAAGTCCAAGATTAAGGTGCTGGTCTGTTCAGTTCCTGTTGAGATCCCTCTTCTTAGCTTGCAGATGAACACCTTCTCCCTGTATCTCCACATGGCCTATATATTTTTTTAACATGGCCTATTTTTGTTGCATCCAGGTGGAGAGAGAGCAAGGTCCTGTCTCTTCCTCTTATAATGATATTAATTCTATCATGGGGACCCACCTTCATGACCTCATCTAAACCTACTTACCTCCCAAAGGATTCATCCCCAAACACTATCATGTTGGGGGTTAGGGCTTCAACAAATGAATTTGGGGGTACACAAGCATGTAATTTATAACAATGTCAATAAGCTGACGAATGGATAAATACAATGTACTATGTCTATACAATGGACTACTATCTATATACATATGAAAGCCTAAGTGACCGAATGACCAAACCATTGGTCGACTGGTCGGTATGACATGCACTGACCACCACGGGGCAGATGCTCAATGAAGGAGCTGCCCCCTGGTGATCAGTGCGCTCCCACAGCGGGAGCACCGCTCAGCTGATCAACGGGCACCAGATGCAGGGCTCACGGCTTATGAGCACCGCTATGGCGGCGCCAGCCTCTCCCAATTGGGACTGACTGGGTGCGAGCATAGCAGGCATAGCAGGGTGGGATGAGCAGGAGCAGCAGGCGGCATTGGACTGCCGGCGTCCACCTGATCCCCGCAGGCCCTGCCGAGGGACCCCAGTGGTGCATGAATCTGTGCACTGGGCCTCTAGTTCACTCATAAAAGGAATGAGTTAATGATACATGCTGTAACATGAGTGAACCTTGGAAATATGCTAATTGAAAGAAAGCAAACAGAAAAGACTATAAATTATGTGATTCCTTCCATTTATATAAAGAGTACAGAACAGGCAAATCTGTAGAGAGAGAAAATAAATTAATGGTTGTCTGGGGCATAGTTGTATAATCTTTGACAATTATTTTATATAGGGCATCACCTTTGAATATGGGATTCTAATTATAGTTCTACTTAGTCTTTCTTGGATTAAAAACAACAAATTTTAAAACTCTAAAATGAAAGCAGTTTATTTAAAATAGAGGCACTTGGAAAGAACTTTGAGAAATGAATACAGAATCTTTAGATTTTTATTATTTTTCCTAATGTGTAACAGATACCTTACCCACACCTAATTCGACAGCAATTTTTATTAGCAACTAAATTTTGTTTTAAGCATTTAAAATAGTTTTTGTAGAAACAGCAGCTCTCTTTTGGCAGTCATAGTTTTGATAACTAAATACAGTGGCATTAACAAGTTTGGGAATAAACATAACTGACTGGCTGTTAGTAAGCATACATTTCAGCTATTTGGATCGGATGTGCAAGGAAGTACTAAAGAGTAACTAAACAGCTATGCCATTAAAGCTTACCCTGAGGATCAGGTAATATATTTTATAGATAGAACCGAGAATATTGATTATATTTGTAAATCGTGTACTGGAGGGAATTTACTGTATTTTTTTTCCTATACCAAAATTTTATTAATTATAGACCTTATGCAGAGTCTGCTATGTCCTGTCACAAGATTTCATAAACTTTGCTCTTCTTAAAACTCAGTGCCTTGAGCCCAGCTGGTGTGGCTAAGTGGTTGTGCATTGACCTATGAACCAGGAGGTCATGATTCCATTCTGATTCCTGGTCAGGGCCACGCCTAGGTTGTGGGCTTGATCCCCAGTAGCGGGCGTGCAGGAGGCAGTTGATCAATGATTCTCTCTCATCATTGATGTTTCTATCTCTCTCTCCCTCTCCCTTCCTCTCTGAAATCAATAAAAATATATTTGTTAAAACATACACTCAGTGCTTTGAAATGTCTTATTGCCTTCTTAAGTCACTCTGGCCACTTCCAAAGGATGTAATGCTAATTGTTTTGTTTGTTTGTTTTAATTTCAGTGGTAGGAATGGGATCCTGGTGCTTCCACATGACTCTGAAATATGAAATGCAGGTCAGTAATGACAAAATTGACTAAATGCTTGTTTCTTCTAATCCAGAAACACTTCAAATTTGAGAAAAGAGCATGTTACTAGAAGATAGTTGAAACAAGAGACTTGGGAAGGGGTGGAAATTGAGATTAGTAATCTCTGGAGTTTTTACTTAAGGCCAAAGTATCCAGATGCACTAAGTGAAGTAAAGAGGCAAGCAAATAAGTTGTCCATGACAAGTGAAGATTATAACTTTTTGGTTCTTAGGTTGATGCTCAACCACTGAGCCATGACAGCCAGGCTAGATTATAACTTTTTAACCACCTTTGTGTAGGTATGTACAATTTTAGAGTAGAGTCCCAGGGGGACATCTAAAAAAGACATAATCAGTTCGTCAAAATAATATAGTTTTGTTCTTAGATGCCTGCATTTTCTCATGTCTCTCTCTTACAGAGTTCATTTGAATAATCTGGTCCCTCTCACTAGCAAGGTTTTAGAGCTATGCAAGGATTTTTATTTACTGCCTTTGCTCTAAGGAGGCCATATACCTAGTCCTCAATCTTTTGACCTCTTTTTTCTCCATCACTAACCCAGATAGTCTAGAACAGCACTGTCCAGTAGAAATACAATGTGAGCTACATAAGTAATTTAAAATTTTTGAGGGGGCACAGTAATAAAAACCACATTTAAAAATAAGTGAAATTAGCCCTAACCGGTTTGGCTCAGTGGATAGAGCGTCGGCCTGCGGACTGGAGGGTCCCAGGTTCGATTCCGGTCAGGGGCACGTGCCTTGGTTGCAGGCACATCCCCAGTGGCAGGGGGTGGGGCTGGAGGCGGCTGATCGGTGTTTCTCTCTCATCGATGTTTTTGGTTCTCTATCCCTCTCCCTTCCTCTCTGTAAAAAATCAACAAAATATATTTTAAAAAAATAAAAATAAGTGAAATTAATTTTAATATATTTTATTTTACCCAATATCTCCAAAGTATTACTTCAACCTGTAATTAATATTAAAATGCTTCACATCTTGAAATCAGATATATATTTCATGCTTGCAGTAGATCTTCACTTAGATTAGGTTTCTTTTTAGTGCTCAGTAGCCACATAAAATAAAGCTAGTGGCTACTGTATTGGAGAGTGTTAATTCTAGAAGGATCTGTATATACAACAGTCTATAAATTATAACTGCATTAAATGTATAACACATATTTATAAGAAAGTGTCATGTGTGCTATACATGCCATGCTTGAGTTGGAGAATATACAGATTATGAGACACTGGTCTGACCTAATCAAGCATAGAAAACATTTCTTAACACTTTCTAGCTCAGAAAACATGATATAATATTAAAACTATTTTTAATAAAGTATAAATTATTTATGGTAAGATGATATAGCTTGGAAAGGATCTATAAAAATTAAAGACATTCAAACTATCTAATTTGAGGACATTTTCATCACCCCAAAGAGAAACCCATTAGCAGTCACTCCATACTACTCCTGCCACCTAGCCCCTGACAACCATGGATTTGCCTATTCTGAATATTTCATTGCAATGAATTATACAATAGGTAACCTTTTGTGTCTGTCTTCTTTTAGATAGGCCAAATAATATTCCATTGTCTGGATATATCACATTTTGCTTATCTGTTTATCTATTAATGGGTATTTGTGTTATTTCCATTTTTGGGCTTTCGTGCATAATGTTGCTATGAACATTCATGTACAGGTTTTTGTGGATATATGTTTTTAATTCTCCTGCATATATACTTAGCAGTAGAATTGCTGGGTCACTGGTAACCCTATGCTTAACCTTTTGAGGAGCTGCCAGATTGTTTTTCAAAGTGGCCGCACCATTTTACATTCCCACCAGCCATTTCTTCATATCCTTGCTATTGCTCGTCCTTTTGATTATATCCATTCATGGGTGTGAAGTGGTATCTCACTGTGGTTTTAGTTTGCATTTCCTTAATGACTAATGATGTTGAGCATCTTTTCATGTGCTTATTGATTATCCATGTATCTTCTTAAGAGAAATATCTATTCAGATCCTTTACTCATTTCTAAATAGGGTTATTTGCTTATTTTCATTGAATTGTAAGAGTTCTTTATCTGTTCTAGATACTAGACCCTTATCAAATATATGGTTTGCGAACATTTGCTTCCATTATGTTGGGTGTTTTTTTCATTTTCTTAATAGCATTCTTTAAAGCAAAAAAGTTTTTAGTTTTGCTGAAGCCCATTTTACCTATTTATCGTATATGTATATGTATATATATATGTATATGTATATATAGAGAAACAACTAGATGAATGTGCTGAGATAAAATATCAGGCAAGACTAAGCATTTGAGTGAGGGGAAGGATAGGCTCCCCTACTATGTGTTGATCATATTGTGACAAGAATATTGCATTCAATTCTGAGGACTAACCTAGCATGTGTTCAAATGAAAGGCACCAGAATGGTGAAAGAACTAAAAACCTGAGGGGAAAGAACTGGGAATAAAATCATGTGCTGATTAACATAGGAATATGGTCAGAAATGTGTCATTAGACAATTTCATTGGTGTGCAAGCATCATAGAGTGTACTTACTAGTATACAAACCTAGATGGTATTGTCTACAACTGAAATTGTATGTGCTGCCGAAACTGGTTTGGCTCAGTGGATAGAGCGTTGGCCTGCGGACTGAAAGGTCCCAGGTTCGATTCCGGTCAAGGGCATGTACCTGGGTTGCGGGCACATCCCCAGTAGGAGATGTGCAGGAGGCAGCTGATCGATGTTTCTCTCTCATTGATGTTTCTAACTCTCTATCTCTCTCCCTTCTTCTCTGTAAAAAATCAATAAAATATATTTAAAAAAAAAAGAAATTGTATGTGCTATACTTTTATACATCTGGCAGTGCAATAGGTTTGTTTACAAACCTATTGTTTGTTATCAACATCATCACAAACATGTGAGTAATGTATGCACTAAGACATTACTTTGGCTACAATATCACTAGATCTCAAGCCTGTTCACTTACATCTATTCCCAATTCTGCTACCTTAATCCAAGTAGCAATTTTCCTTAGCCTGGACCGCTGTAACCTCTTGGCTAGACCTCCCATGTCTATGCTTTCTTTCTTCAGAATATTCTCCATACCGGATTGGTTTTAGGACAGGTTTAAGTATTAGCAATAACCTATCTAACACTCAGCTTAGTGTCTCACTTGTAATATAATATATAATAGCTATAATCATTATTATTATTATTATTATTATTGTTGTTGCTAATAACATTATCTTTCAGAGGCATAGGTTACTTAGATTAACTAAATGACTTTCCCAACCATTAATACCTCTTCTTATGTATATTAGTGAACATTTTATCCATCTTAAGTGCTATAGAAAAGGGCAGAAATGCAAAAGAATACTGATAGGACCCATAGACCTCTAGATGGTGAGCATCGTACTTTCTTGGAAATGTGATACTATAGTTTGTGAGTACCAAATGATCTGAGCTGCCCAGTGCATCCTGCATTCTACTTAGCTTTGTACATTAGGACAGATAGATGGATGGTTAGGTTTGATTATTCAAAAACAATAAATTAAAATAAACACACTCCGGGTAGATTAGATAATGATAAATATATAAAAGAATTAATAAAAGATATTAGATAATGAGGTGACCATTTTAATCATGAAATTTTACTTTATTTGCATAATTGCAACTCTACAGTATTGACATCCTATTATCTGTCTTTGTTTCTTATAGCTATTGGATGAACTCCCAATGATTTACAGCAGTTGTATATTTGTGTACTGCATGTAAGTATTTAAGTTTAAAATTTAGTTATTTGATATATTTTAAAATTCACATTGGCCTTAGAGTGAATTGAGTTATATAACTAACTCAGTTAATATCACTGAGAGATTATAATAGTGTAAAAGATTATAATATTTGTGATCTTGATGTAAAGTATAATCTCTGGTAAGTTAAAATAATGTTGTTTATTAATTTTTGTGATATCAATACCTGTAGCCAATTTAGGTAGACTATTACTTAAATTTGACATAACTTATATAATTTGCCTTTCCTTGAGTTATAAATGTATACATGTTTAGGTAAAGATTTTATGTATTATGCCATAAAAATAATTTTTATCTATTTTGTACCTGTAATTGTTCTAGAGATACCAGATCATCACTCATCTCTAATTATCACAGTTGTGCAAGATAAATGCATATGGTCCCTATGTTATAGATGATGAAGTGAAGCACAGAAAGGTTTAGTAACTTGTCCAAGGATGTGTTGACGTAAGAAATGTCCAAGTCTGTAGAAAGTTTTTATAAGAGTTTGAGCCAAAACTGAGGACAGTTGCTGGGAAGCAAGATCTCAAATGCTATAGAGAATGACAGTTTTGCAGTTTCTTTTATGCATTTGGAATTAAGGAGGGAACTAAAGAGGATTACAGGAAAGTGGGAGAAAGCAAGGCAGGAATTGGATAGTTAAGATAATGTGCTTTCTTAAAAGTGGTTAGGCTTATTTCAAAGGTGTGTTAACCTAGATGCACAGAAACAATGGACAGGCTTAAGACAAAGAAAAAGCCTTTACTAAAAGGTTATATGCCTGGGGCGTTACTACCCACCATGACCTGACCACTTAGGAGTTTATGATCAAATCATCTGGGAAGGTACTTTCCATAGAGCCCCCTGTTTGTCCACAGATATAAAGCAGAATTTATGCTTAGGTGACTTACCTAAGGTCATGTAGTTAGTAAGTGTCAGAGTTGGAAATTGAACTACAAGTTTAATAACCTTGTTACTGGAAAGGGGACCTGTCCCTGAGCAGGTCTGCCTAGGGCTCACCAGTAGTGTGTGGGTTCTTGACTTCGTGCAGGAAAAATTTCACAACACGAGTCCAGGTGAATTTTAGAGGACATTTACTAAAACGGGACAGTGAGATAAGGGCTGGTGAAATGAGCCGAGGCTGGTCTGCTTTGGCTCACTAAGAAGTCAGAAAAAGGGGGCCTGGGTGTCATGTTCAAGGGATTTGCCCAGGATGAACTGCCACTGCCCAGTGTTGCCCTGGTTGCAAGCTTTGTGGGTTCCCTGCAACTTAGGAGATGCATGCTTGTGGGGAAAGAATGGGATGGGGGAGGCGTGGGCATGTTCCTGGGAGGAAGAGCATGTGCTGGGACCTTGGTTTTGAGGGATTTTAAAGGCTGGGTGAATGGGGGGATCTCAGTAGGATATTCATCAGCTTTATGCTGATGTACCAAAATGAGATTTATTCTCTTAATTTCATCTGTTCTTGGGTGTGGTTAGCAAATGGCACTAATTGGAATTCTGCTGTCTCCCTGAGTAGGGTGATTTAAGCCAGCAGTCGCCAACCACTGGTGGTCCATGAGGTCCGAAAGGTTGGCAACCGCTGATTTAAGCTATTTACCTTCTAGTTGGGAAGGAGAAGTTCAAACCATTTGCTCTTAAATGTCCTTGATTTAGGGAATATGGGATTTACTAGGTGGCTACAAACTGCTTGGCATCTAGATTTTCTAAATGGCTGTAAATTGCTCTTTAACTATCTCAGTTTCCTATTCCACTCATCCTGGCTTTATAGCCTGTTTCAACCTTACCTTCTAAATATATGTTCTGTTCCCCAGCACTAATGCTTAACATGTGTCTGAGCCCCTGAGCCCTTTATGTGATGGTTGGCTGATTCTTCTCAATATGGTTATCATTGCTAGCTCAAGAATATCTTCTAAAGGTATGCAAAATTCAGAACAGTTTAAAAACATATTATTTTAAAAGTTCTGAAATTTTTTTCTGTAAAGGGCCAGACAGTAACTATTTTTGGCTTTGTGTGCCTGTAGTCTGTTGCACCCCTTCAACTTTGCTGTTGCAGCATGGAAGATATGTAAACAAATGGATGTGACTATGTTCCAGTAAAATTTTATTTACAAAAAAAACCCCCAAAAACAAACAAAAAAAAAACAGTCTTAGGCTGAGAAATTGCCCTGATGTAGAAAAATACTTTCAGATGAGCTCTTTTTACTAAGTCATCAAGTTCCAGAATTTAAAGACAAAAGAAATCTTATAATCATCTGGGCCACCACCTTTCTTTGCAGAGAAGGAAATAGGAGGTGAGTCCAATTCCCACAGCCAATTGATTAGTGAACTGAGAGAAGTCTTCTGCTGTTTGTATTAAAACATGGGTTCAAAGGTTGGATACTTAACTGATGGTCATGTATTTGTTTATATTTCCTTACTTACTGAATATTTCCTCTGTCAGATACTATCCTAGTGACTAGATATATGGAAAAAAGGTTTTATCCCAGCACACAAGGAATTCACAGTCTGGTTGGGAGACAGATAAGTAAAAAGATGATAATATAGTGATATTTTCTATAATACTATGTTATTCCTGGATCATTAGTTGAAAGATATACTCAAGCTAGTTTGAGTTAAGAGAGATTTATTTATTGTAAGGACATGAGGAAATTGTGTGGGACCCGACATCAGGAGGCAGAGCCTTATTAAACTGGAAGGACAGCTTCTCTCTCTCCCTCCCTCTTTTCTCCATTCCTTCCTCTCAACATGGCTTCAAGTCTTTATGTCTGCTTTATTTTCCCCTCCCTGCAGACCAGTTCTCTGCTCATTCATCTACTTGTTCATTCAGTTTGACTGCCCTGTTGTCAACATCAGACTTGGAATCCCTATGGCTTTATACTTTGACTCTCCACACTTGACTGATTCGGTCTCTAGCTTCCAAACACCAAATTTTCAGGGGTGAGCCTCTCATTGGTCCAGTTTAAATAAGGTGCCTACTCCAGTTCCCCCAACCTCTTGGAGGCTGTAGACAGTCCAAGTCTCTGAGATGAGAGTATGGATGGGAAGAAATGATGGGCATCACTAGACCCAAAGAATGTGTGTAAGTGGTCCAACAGCATTCTATTTCTTTTTCTAGTTATATACTCTAAAACAATTTTTCTTTTTCTCTCTGTTTTTAAGGTTTGAATGTTTCAAGACCAAGAACTCAGTAAACTACCATCTGCTTTTTACCTTAGTTCTATTCAGTTTAATAGTAACCATCGTAAGTCATATTTTGTTTCTAACAGATTAAGTATGTGAACTAGCCTTTTCTGGGGTTTGGCACATTTTGCTTCCAGTGTTTGGTTCATGCTGTTCAAATTGAAATGTTTCTAGAGAAAACTCACAGTTACTGCTTCTTTGTTTCCCATTTAGGTGTTATTTCTCAACAAAAAGTTGAAACAACTTTTTAAAACGCTGGTTTTAAAAAATGGGGGAAAATCAAAAGGTTAATATTTAGTAGAAACGGGGGAAAGCGAACTTCTTTTTATGGATGGATATATTGTCTCCTTTTTGTTAAAAAAAACAAGAGAGAGATTTGCTCTGCTCTGTTGAGTCTAATATGACTATTTTTTAACCTTTTCCTAATAAGTTGAGATAGCTGGTCCCTTCCGAGCCTACCTAAGTGTCTTTTTTCCTCAAGTGAATTGAATTTAGATAACTCATTTCAACTAACTGTTATTGCAAACCTATCATATCAGGCAGTAGAAAATATAAAGATGACTGCGAGCAGTTGCTTTGCTTGAGGAGTACATTCTAATACAGAAGTTAAACGCGTAAATGAAGAATTGCTTCAAAAGATAATAATTACAATAACAGAGGTAAAAACTAGTCATACAAGGATGAGATGAAGGAGTATCAATGAAGATTTCTAGAGTGGGTCAAGGAAAGCTCCATAGAAAAGGAGCTGAGTTTTAACTAATGAGTAGGAGTTCACCAGGCTTTTGGGCAAGAGTGTGGTGAAGCATTTCTAATAGACTATTACACTGTTCATAGGCATAGAACCATGTGTACATGGACTGTGAGGTGAGTGGAAGGTGAGTGGTTGCTGAACAGAGAAAGGATCAGAAAAGGCTTCAAGAAAGAGGTATAGTTTGAACTGATGAGTATTTGCCAGCAGGGGAGGATTTCTGAACAAAGTGAAGAGCAGCCATGTTTAAAGATACAGAAGCAAGAAACCAGCATATTTGGGGAAGCACTGTCCTTTCTGGAGCCTAGAATAAAAAAGAAACAAGAGGAAAGCACTGAAGCCAATCAGAAAGTCAGGGGTGAGATCGTGGAAGGCTTTGAAATTTGGACTTTGTCTTGTAAGTGATGGGAGTCATTTCAAGGTTACTATTTAAATTTTGATTCTCTCTACCACGTCATTTTAAAGGTGTATTCCTATAATGCAGCAAGTGCAAGCTAAATCTTGAATAGGCATTGAATTTAACCACCCATATGACAATGGAGCCTAAAACTAGAGTTTGTGTAACTGGGAAGACATCTGGGCAAGTGACTTAGAAGTTTTGGGAAGCAGAAACACAAGAAATTTGTTTTATTATTCCTCACCCAAGGATATTTTTCCACTAATTTTTACAAAGTAGAAGAAAGGTGGCAGGGGAGGGGGGACAGAGAGAAACATCGAAGTGAGAGAGACACATGGTTTGGTTGCCTCCCGCATGCATCCTTACCAGGATTGGTGATCAAGCCTGCAACCAAAGTATATGCCCTTGTTCAGAATCAAACCCAAGACCCTTCAGTCCATGGGCTGATGCTCTATCCACTGAGCCAAACTGGCTGGGGCAGAGATTTTTTTTTTAATGTTTTCACTTTTTGAGCACCTACAATGCTAGACACTTTTATGCCCTTTTTAAAAGATAATTTATTGGTTCTTAGAGAGGGAGAGAGAAACTTCAATGTGAGAGCAGGATATTTTTTTAATATGTTTTTTATTGATTAAGATATTACATATGTGTCCTTATCCCCACGTTACCCCCTACACCCCCCCCCTCATGCCCTCACCCCCCCCCCG
>NW_006290686.1:804915-843249 GCF_000327345.1 Myotis davidii
AGTTCCGAGTTCTGCCTGCTGCCAGACTGTCCAGTTTCTCCCCATATGAGTCCTGGGTCCCCAGAGACTTCCCGGAACCGGAGTTCAGAGCAGTCGGGAGCTTGTGACTCCCTCCCCAGCCGCGTCCTCAGGTACCAGCCCCCTTCCGCGAGCTCTCGAGCCTTCGTACCTTTGCACTTTACTTCCGCAGCTCCTGACCCTCAGTGTGGTTTTCTCTTTTCTTCTAGTTGTAGAATTTCCACTCCACCAGCCTTCCTGTAGTTCTGGATGTTGACCGTCCTGTCCTTTTATTGCGTTTCTGAAGTTGCTGTAGGAGGCAGCAATCTCGGTGTTCCCCTATGCCGCCATCTTAGTTTCTCCGAGAGCAGGATATTGATAGGCTGCCCTTGCATGCCTCCTATGAGGGATTGAACCAGCAACCCTTTGGTGCATAGGATGATGCCACACTGGCCAGGGCCCTTTCATGTATTTTAGCTTCTTCTTTGTCACCAATATTATTCCCATTATCAAGATAAGGAAAAATTAGTCTTTTGGTTGTGATGCCACTTACTCAAAGCCTGTAGCAAGTAAGTGGCAGAGTCTGAAATTCAATTTGTGTCTCTACCTCCTTATACTGTAGAACATGTCTGCTACAGGGTTGTAGGCATAGCCTCTTCAGCTGTCATAAGTATCCATGCATCTTTGCCCCTCCTTGATGCTGATGCAGAGGCCAAGAGACCAGAGACATCCACAACAATTTTGAAACATGTAGTTGACCATGGTAAAGCTAGCACTGGGAAAGACCCACCTGTGGGGACGAGCCCTCCTATGGCATTGCCACTTAATCTGATTGGTTTTATGTGGCTGGAGTCAGATCTGAGTAGCAGGACTAGGGAAGCAGGAGAGGTTTGGAATTTTCAGAATTGTTATAATAAGTTTTCTTTTCCCCTTCATCATGCATTTCATTCACATGTGTTTCAATATTTTGCAGGTTTACCTTAAGGTAAAGGAGCCTGTATTCCATCAGGTAATTCTTAAAAATTATTACACATTTGATTGGTTAACAATACTTGCCTGCTTTGTGTTTTCCTTTTCTGATAAATAATATGCAAATACAGAGGTTGCAAACTCAAGTGCCTACAGGAGCCAGCTGTAGGTAACAGGAATCTACCTGGAACAGTCAATGCCTAGGTCCACCTGGCTGTTGGTAGTCAGTAATGCAGGTGCAACATTCCTCATATAAGGAGAAAAAAAGAGGAAGCCTTCTGCACATTCATATATAAAATCTTTTTATGACATTATTTTCTAGAAAAGGTAGAGTGTAAAGTCCTTGAGTATTTTCCTCCTAATATATATTGTAAGTTTTTTGAGGTAGAAAGTTATTTAAATTGAGGGAAGCAAACACAGGAAACTGCTGGAGGAAATAATGATTTATAATGAAACCAGAATGAAATAAAGTAGCAGACCCTAACTAAAAGAGAGCTATTGTTTATTGAGTGCCACCATGTGCCTGGCACTATGCTCATTGATACACAGACTAATCTCCCCAGCAGTCCTACAAATTAGGACTTATTATCCACATTAGAAGGAAAATGAGCTCACAAATATTAAGTAATTTGCCTCCGGGTTACATAGTTATTAAAAGGCAGAGCCAGGATTGTAATCTAGATTTGTTTGACTCCTGTCACCATTCTTTTAACAAACTAACAAATAAAAATAAATCAATAAGCACACATTTCAGGAGTGTCAGAAGCTTTGTAGTTTTAGATTATTTTGTGCTTATATAATTAAATATACCTATAACATTAAACTGGAGCTAGACAATAATTATCTAACTGAAATCTGTTTTTTATTTTTATTTATTTATTTGTTTTAAAAATATATTTTTTTGATATTTTACAGAGAGGAAGGGAGCGGGATAGAGAGTTAGAAACATCGATGAGAGAGAAACATCGATCAGCTGCCTCCTACACATCTCCTACTGGGGATGTGCCCGCAACCCAGGTACATGCCCTTGACCGGAATCGAACCTGGGACCTTTCAGTCTGCAGGCCGACGCTCTATCCACTGAGCCAAACCGGTTTCGACTTTATTTATTTATTTAAGCAGAGATATTGGATTATGTACATTTATTTATTTATGTGTAAACAGAGAGGGAGGGAGGGATGGAAGAGATCAATTTGTTGTTCCACTTATTTATGCATTGGTTGATTTTTAAATGTACCCTGACTAGGGATCAAACCTGCAACTGGAGTATTGGGACAACACTCCAACCAACTGAGCTGCCAGGCCAGGGCCGAAATCTTTTTTTAAAATAAATTCCAAAACCACATTATTCTGCCTTGCTTTTCTACAAGCCAGCTGAAAATAGACATAGTAGATGTTACAGGAGAGGACACCCTCAACTCACTTCCCTATTTATTATAGCTTAAAGTGATGTCATTGTTTAGAAAGATTTATTGACACTGTAGAAAATGAAGAAAGTTTATATTAAAAATAGTTCCATTTTTATAACATTTTTGTTTGCCTTTACAAGAAAGAAAAATCAACCACAGAAAAACAAAATTTGGAAATTTGAGGTTAATTTTTGTAAGTTTATGACCAATTTTCCATTTTATATTTTAGATCTATTTGACATTATGTTTATGTAATAAAAGTAACAAAATCTGCCCTAACTGGTTTGACTCAGTGGATAGAGCGTCAGCCTGCGGACTCAAAGGTCCCAGGTTCAATTCCAGTCAAGCACATGTACCTTGGTTGCAGGCACATCCCCAGTGGGGAGTGTGCAGGAGGCAGCTGATCGATGTTTCTCTCTCATCAGTGTTTCTAACTCTCTATCCCTCTCTCTTCCTCTCTGTAAAAAATCAATAAAATATATATTTTTTAAAAAGTAACAAAATCTATATATGTATAAAAGGCTAAGCCATCGTCCGACAGTCCAGCCAGTAGCTATGACGCGCAATGACCACCAAGGGACAGATGCTCCGACTGGTAGCTATGACATGCACTGACTACCAGGGGGCAGATGCTCAATCCAGGAGCTGCCGAGCTTTGGTGACTTGGCAGCTACAGTTCTTGGATGACGTATCCCAGAACTAAAGAGGAGGGAGCTCGATTCCGGGGTGCGTAACCTGAGAACCACCCTCTCACAATCTGGGACCCTCAGGGGATGTCAGTCAGTTTCAGCCCCATCCCCACAGGCCAGGCCAAGGGACCCCACCTCCCAGAGGGACCCCGCTTACTTTGAGCCATGGTGCCACCCCAGGTGCGACCAGCCAGGGAGGGACCATGGGAGGTTGACTCACGAGCGTGTCCAGCCCATCTCACCCAGTCCCACCCCATCAGCCACCTTCTAATTAATTTCTTTCAATGTGCATGAATCCGTGCACCAGGGCACTAGTCCTATATAATAAAAGGGTAATATGCAAATCGATCATACGGTGGAACAACCGGTTGCTATGATGTGCACTGACCACCAGGGGGCAGACGCTTAAAGCAGGAGATGCCCCCTGGTGGTCAGTGTGCTCCCACAGGGGGAAAGCCACTCAGCCACAAGCCGGGTTGACTAAGGAGGTCCAACTGCAGCTTAGGCCCGCTAGCGGTCAGTAGGACATCCCCTGAGGGCACCCAGACTGCAAAAGGATGCAGGCCAGGCTGAGGGACCCACCCACCTCCACCCCCACCCCCAGTGCACGAATGTTGTGCACCAGGCCTCTAGTATTCATATAATATCTCATGCTGTAATTTCCACATGTTTTTCCAGTGATAAATATTTTCTTCTCTGTGTAGAGTGGTAATGTTTGCTGATTGGAAGGGAGACAGAATGAAAGCTTATAGCTATGGCTTATATCCTAGGCTTAGAGATTAAAAATCAGGCTGGAAAAAATAAAATAAAAATCAGGATGGAGAAGTGAAGAAGTAGGGGAATGCTAGTATGAAGTGGCTAAACATCCTGAAGTAGAATGCATTCATTCATTCAACAGATGTCCACTTCCACAGTGTACCTTCTCAGTACCAAATTCTGATCTGGAAGTTGTAATTAAAGAGGCATAAAAGTAAGACTTTAAGATCTAGCCTTACTGGTTTGGCTCAGTGGATAGAGTATCCGCTTGTGGACTGAAGGGTACATCCTGGGTTGTGGGCTCGATCCCTAGTAGGGGGTGTGCAGAAGGCAGCCGATCAATGACTTTCTCTCATCATTGATACTTCTATCGCCCCCTCTCTCTTTCTGAAATCAATAAAAATACATTAAAAAAAGACTTTAAGATCTAAAGTTAGACAGATTTGGATTCCAATCTAGTCTCTTCACTTACTAGCTGTATACCTTGGACAAGTTGCTTAACTTCTTTGAGCTTTTTAAGTGCCAGGTGCTATACTAGTCACAAGAGATATATTAATAAATGAAATAAAGAGGTCCCTGCTCTTAAGGAGTTTATTATGCCGCCTAAAATTGGTAAAAAATCTCCTAAAGTTGTCTGAGGATTAAATGAGATAATGCATATAAAAAACCCTTAGCACATAGTAAGCACTCAGTAAGCATTAAGTAATATTATTATACCAAGGCAAATAAGATATGGCTGTTGGTCTCAAGGTGCTACTGTCTGGTCAGGAAAATAGACTTGTAAAAAAATATTTGTAAGATATATGTCTTATAAGGGCATGTACCTGGGTTGCAGGATTTCCTTTCCAGTTGATGTGTCGTTCTCTCTTACCCTCCCTTCCTTTCACTCTCTCTGAAAATCAGTGGAAAGAAATATCCTTGGTGAGGATTAACAAACAAAAGTGCTTCTACTGCATGTAGCTAAATTATTACTTATTCCAGTATTAAAAAACAGGTTAGGGAAAATGACCCACTATTGCTGTTGTAAAGTTTTTTTAAAGAGGCCTCTGTCTCAAATATCTAATCTAGAATATCCTGTGCTGATCTGTTAAGTAATTATAATCAAAACTATCTGTAATTATGGCTTAAAAACATCTATCCCTATTTATTTTCTGGGTATCATTTATAAAAGAAAACTTTTCTAAGATTTGAATTTGGAGTATTGTTTTTATTCTTTCATATAACTGTTGATGTGTTTGGTTTTTTGTGTTGTGTTTTTGTTTTGTTTTTTTAAGATAAAGCTCTGCTTTTATTAAAACATTTACAAATAATTCATGTGGCTTCTGTGTCTCTTTCTCACTGCTCCTAACTCAGAGGCCACATTATTTTTTTATTGATTTCACTAGAGGCCCAAAATTCGTGCACGGGGGAGGGGTCCCTCAGTCCGGCATGCAATAACACCAGCATCCCTCGCCTGGCCTCTGGCCAGAGGCCCCTCCCTTCCCTCTGCGAGCCCTCCCTCCACGTGGCCAGGGCACAGATGCTGAGCTCGCGTGGCCAGGGTGACACCACCAGCGTCCCACCCCGACCACTATTGGCACCGCCATCTTTGTCGCAGAGTGATGGTTAATTTACATATTACTCTTTTATTAGATAGGATAGGGGAAGGAAGAGGAAGAGAGAGATGGAAACATCAATGACAAGAGAGAATCATTGATCGGCTGTCTCCTTCACACCCCTTACTAGGGATCAAGCCCGCATCCCAGTGAATGTGCCCTGACTGGGAATCAAACTGAGACCTCCTGGTTCATAGGTTGACCCTTAACCACTGAGTCATGCTGGCTGGGTTGTTTTGGAATTTTTAAGTAAAAATTGTTTTGGAGCTTGTGACAAGATTTATAATAACTTTCAAGATCTTAAAAATAATGGAAAAAGAGGGAAAAGCAACATTGTCCAATCTAAAGGAGCTTTGGCTTGAGAGTTTGGAATCTTGATTTCTTACCACTTTGATTTCTTGCCACTTTATTATCCATGGACAAATTTCTGACGTGCCTATTCTTCAATTTTTTTATCTGTAAAATGTTCAGAAAAGAAGTATTACTTCACAAGGATAATATAAAATAATTAATATGTTAAAGCATAAGGCAATAAACACTACAATGTGATACTAAAAGTACATATCTACACTAATAAAAGAGAAACATGCAAATTGGTGTCACTTCACTACGACCACCAGCCAATCAGTGACTATGCAAATTAGCCCACAAAGATGATGGTTAATTTGCATACACAGGCGTGGAGCAAAGACTGAAGGCTCCAGCCGGACTGAAGACTGAAGAGGCTTGGCTTCTCCGCTGCAGCCGCAGCAGAGAAGCCAAGCCTTGCTGCAGCCGCAGCGGAAAAGCCAAGCTTCATTGCAGCTGGACCAAAGGCCTGGGTCCTGGGTGCCAGAGGAAAACTGGTGCCAGCAGCCAGGGGAAGGAAGGCCTATTGCACGAATCTTCGTGCAACGGGCTTCTAGTTTAGATATAAGATGACATGCATAAAATTTTGCCTGTAATAATCACAGAAAGCTTCTGAAAGGAGATATTTGAGTTGGGCCTAGAGAGATAAATAGTGACATACTATTAGAGAGAAGGAGCTAATAAACATTTTAAAAGGATCTGCCATAACCAGGATGATTGTTCTGCTAATCAGATTAGCTTCCCTGAGAGAAAATCCTGATACCAGTTCTACTTTACTGTATTAAATATAAGGTGATCCAAACATCTCCAAAAGAGAGCCAAATGCTTTTATTTAATTTGATAGCCTTGCAAAGTGTAAAATACACAAATCACATAGCCACCACATTCAGTATATACACCAATATATCTTAAATAAGGAAATAAGTAAAAAATGTCTATGAGAATAGATTAAGAGAACATTTAAGAAGTTAGTTAACCCTGTTCAAGCAGCTAATTAACAAATCAGTACTTGAGTATCACAGTGAGATCTCATCTAATGTCTCAGAGAGTACTATTACCTAAACTATTCTTGCCAAAGTGGATGTCTCCCATGGATTGGTTCTAGACAGGAATTTAGGCAGATTTATTTAAATGTTATTGTATTCCACTTATGCCACTTAATTACAGATTAGAGATGTGAAGAAACTATTGTGTAAGCACACTTAGAAAAGAAGCTGACATTTTTTAATATCTCTTATGTACTAAGTATTGTGTATCTTTTGTATAGTTTATATGGACTGACTTACCTATTATCATAAAAATATCAACAAACTGTATAGACATTATCATCTTCATTTTGTAGGCAAAATAGCAGAGTTAGAAAGTTTATGTAATCTGATCAATTTTTTTAATATGTTCTTATTGATTTTAGAGAGAGAGAATGCGAGGGGGAGAGAGAAAAACTGATGTGAGAGAAACATCAATCGACTGCCTCCTGTGCGCCTCCTACTGGAGATTCAGCCTGCAACCTGGGAAATAGGATAGTTGCTGAAAGTGAAGCTAAAGAGAAGGGAAGGATCTAGGGAGTGTGAGGCAAAATTATAGTATCTGTTCAGGTTTCAGCAGATATTTAAAATTTCACATAACATAAGAATTAAAATGGACACAGAACTTCTGATGCTGGTTATTCACAAACAGGCTCTTAAGTTTTCCTCAAAGCTTAGCATGACTCATAAATATATAATTACATATTCTTAAAAATTCTGTTCTTTAAAATGTAATGAAAGATAATAAATGTTTACATTTAATTGGGAGGGCTACTTTTGTAGGCAAAATATACTTTCTTTGCCAAAGAATAATGATTTTAGTAACATTTTTTCCTTTCTTATTTAGGTCATGTATGGAATGTTGGTCTTCACATTAGTACTTCGATCAATTTATATTGTTACATGGTAAGTAGTTTATATCATCACACTATGATTAGAGTACATTCAGGCAATAAATCTATAACCTAAATTGAAATAATACATAAAACCCAATTCCAACAGGGTTATTGATTGAAAACTATATAACCCAACATTCATTATGGTATAATTACAAGGAATACTAGTTCTTTAAGCAAGTTGTTAATAGGCACCATGTGAAGACAAGAGTTTCAAAATTAAAGAAATTTGAGGAAAGCTATATATGATGACCACCTTTTGTTTATAATGTACAAGTATATTAAAGCCTTTTAAAAATTCTAGAGTAAAAAATGAGAAACTGATTCTGAAATTTACATAGGAAGGCAAAGGATCTAGAATAGCCAAAACATTTTTGAAAAGAACAGTAAAGTTAGAGGACTTATACTACTTGTCTTGCTCTGTGCCACACTAAGACATTGTGGTATTACTGGTAAGAATGAAATATAAATCAATGGAACATCCAAAAATAGACCCATTCTGAAATAGACCTATGTATCCTTACTGACCTGATTTTAAATAAGCATCGACGGTAATTCTGTGAGGAAAAGGTAATCTTTTCAAATTGTGCTGAACAGTTTGATAGTCTTATTTTAAAAATTAACTTAAACTCACACCATTACAAAAATTTACTAGAAGTAAATCAAATTCCTAAATGTAAAATTAAAACACTTCTAGAAGAAAATAGAGCAGAAGTTTTTTCAGGCTTGCTTAAGCAAAGAGTTATTAAATAGGACACAAAAAGTGTAAACTATAATGAAAATATTGATAAATTTAACTTCATCAAAATAACAAACTTTTGTTCTTCAGAAGACACTGTTAAGAAAATTTAGGGCAAGTCAGAGTTGGAGAAAGTATATGCAAAATATATATCCAACAAAAGATTTACATTTAGGATATATAAAGAACTCTTACAATGCAATAATAAGGCAAACAACAATTTTTTAAATGGCAAAGATTCAACAAACTATCAAAGAAGTTAGATGGATGGCAGATACACATGTGAAAGGATGCTCAATGACATTAGCCATTAAAGAAATGCAAATTAAAACCACCATGAGATACCACTATACTAGTACACCTACTAGAACAACTAAAAAGACCGATGTCACATCAAGTGTTGGTGAGGATATAGAACAAAAAACATGCATACACTGCTGGTGGGAATGTAAAATCACTTGGGAAGACAATCACGTAGGAAAGCAGTTTAGTGGAGTCTTAGAAAGTTTAGCATTCACCTGCCATTCCTCTCCTTTTTACCCAAGAGAAATGAAAGCGTATGTCCATAAAAAGACTTACTTATGGCCGAAAGCGGTTTGGTTCAGTGGATGGAGCGTCGGCCTGTGGACTGAAGGGTCGCAGGTTCGATTCCGGTCAAGGGCATGTACCTTGGTTGCGGGCACATCCCCAGTGGGGAGTGTGCAGGAGGCAGCTGGTCGATGTTTCTCTCTCATCGATGTTTCTAACTCTCTATCTCTCTCCTTTCCTCTCTGTGAAAACTCAATAAAATATATTTTTAAAAAAAAAGACTTACTTATGAATGGTAGTAGCTGCTTTGTTATGGCAAAGAAAACTGAAAACACAAATGGCCATCAATATTTGGACTGATAAACAAAATGTGGTATATCTATATAGTGGAATACTTCTTAGGAATAAAAGGAACTGAAGTATTGATACACATAACTACATGGAAGAATTTCAAAATAGTTATGCCAAGTGGAAAAAGCACATACAATAAAGCAGATATGCTGTATTATTCCATTTATACAACATTATAAAAAATGCAGACTCAGCTTTTAGAGGTGATGGATATATTTATTATTTTGAGTGTGTTGTTGGTTTCATGGATACATATGAATATATTCATCAAATGTACACTTTAAATATATGCATTTTAATGTACGTCAATGAAACCTCATTGCAGCTATAAAATATACATATAAGCTGCTATTTTGAGTAACTCACCAAGCTTCAGTTTTTTATTGGTGAAGTAAAAAGAATAATGCCTGCTTCATAGGGTTTATTTGAAGATTTAATTTGTGTGTACATGTGTGTGTGTGTATGTGTGTGTGTGTAGTGTGTATCTAATTTAGTATAGTGCCTGACACAGAGCAGGTGACTCAATGTTAATTATGTTCCCCCACTCCCCTTGCACTTCCATGGGACTGATAGAGTTACTGGGGGCTTTTACATTATCTTCTTGATACACCGTACCTAGCCAAGTCTTAGAAGCACATTCTCTCTCAGTACCTTTTAATGGCTAAATGTAATAGGCAAATGTATTAGATAATTTAATAGATAGGTTTGCTTTTAATACTAACAAAGACCTTTCCTTCTCATGAAAGTGATTACTTCAAGCTCTGATCATGACATGACGCAGCAAAATTTCATTGTGCTTTTTAATTTTTCCATAGGGTTTATCCATGGCTTAGAGGACTGGGTTATACATCTTTGGGCATATTTTTATTGGGATTTTTATTATGGAACGTAGATAACATCTTTTGTGATTCACTGAGGTAAGATACGTTTTCAGTCTGTGAGGTCAATGGGTACATTATTATTTTGCCTATTTTTGCACATTTGAAATTCCTCATAATAAAAAGTTAAATAAGTAAATGTAGACTTTAATGTACAGAAGCAAACAAGTAATACACCTTGCTTTGAAAACTAAGATCTAATTGAGTAGTTCTGAATCAGTAATACTCTTCAGAAACCCATTTAGAGCTGGTAATTGTCTCAAAATTAGATGGTAATTGTCTCAAAAATTCATAGGATATCTAGAAAAATAATTTGATGTTTCATGTTTATTTTTTCCCTCTAATAAATGAGAATATTAATATATCTAATCAAAAGATCTAGAATTTTAGCCCGACCAGCGAGGCTCAGTGGTTGAGCATAGACCTATGAACCAGAAGGTCACAGTTTGATTCCGTTCGATTCTCGGTCAGGGTATATTGCAGAGTGACTTGGGCAATTCAATTAATATCTCTGATGGAAGGAGACTTGACTTGGGGTGTGAACACAGAATACAATATAGATGATATATGATAGAATTGTATACTGGAAACCTATGTAATTTTATTAACCAATGTCACCCCAATAAATTCAATAAAAAAGGGAGGAAATCTCTTTGAATTTTAGTTTCCTAATCTGTAAAGCAAAGCTAATAATAGCTACCTCAGAGATTTACTATGAAGTGAAATAATAGATACCAAAGGACTTTATAAACTGTGTGGTACACTTCTAAGGTGATGGCTGTATGCAGGACATAGGAAAAGCATGTATCTAGTTCCTTGAGTGCATGCTAGGTAGACCTGTGTTTCCCAAAGTATGCTCCGAGAAACATTTGTCCTATAAGGTATTAATAAGATAATACCTAAATAAAGGGTTCCAGGGGTAAGTAGGTTACCTGAAAAAAGAAATGAAGGTGAACTCTATAAGTTAGGGTAGGACTTTTCAAAGTTTTTAATCTGTTAATATGCATCATAGATCTCTAAGAGGACAATAAACTATGTACTATTTCCCACTTTTGTTTTGACCACAGAGTCATTTCTTCAGAACTTTTGCAAGGAATACTATTCCTGAAAATACACTTTGCAAAATAGTATGGCAGACTGCAGCAGAGTTGAGGAAATTAAGTAACTGCCATTTTTGAGAATGGCATTTCAAAATGCTCTAAAACTGTCAGCATAAATTGCTAAATATTTTTAAAAATTAACATGGTGATTTCCCCCCCCCTCTTCTCACAGGAACTTTCGAAAGAAGGTACCACCTATCATAGGTGTTACCACACAATTTCATGCGTGGTGGCATATTTTAACTGGCCTTGGTTCTTATCTTCACATCCTTTTCAGGTAGGAAATAGACTTTTAAAACCTAGTTTTGGAGTGTTTTTTCTGTATTCTTTAAATATGATGGTGTATATATAAAATGTTGGAGACAGAATCAGGAACTTTTGTTCCAGCTTTGCCTCTTCCACTGGGTGGGTGACCTTAAGCAAATCCCTTCCCTTCTAAAGCTCAGTTTTCTCATCCTTAAAGTAAGACAGTTGTATTAACTAACCTCGGATGCATGATTTACATTTTAATGCAAGTAGGATATAAACTTTTTTTAGTACTAGTAGTATATAAATATTTCAATTTCTTATTGATCAGCATTAAAAAATAAACTTTGAAAGAAAAGCACCCAGATCCCTTGAGTAGGGGACTGGAAAAGTGAGTACCTGAAGTCCCCTGCTTAATTAAATTGGTTGCCACTTTGCTTTCCCTGCTCTCCTAATAAAGAGTCTATCGGAGGTCAGCTATTAACAACAACAATGGGATCAGAATTCTCTCTGATCACCCTATCCAAATAATATTTCCATATCACTCTCTGTCCCCTTATCTTTAAAGTATTTATAACCAGTTACACGTTTATTTAATTGTTTACCTCCCCCAACTAGATTGTTAATTCTTTGAGAGCAGCTGGGACTTTATCTTATTCACTGCAACTCTCCTAAATGGATAGAATGATGCCTGTCACATAGTAAGCACCCAGTATATATTGTTAATTGATTTAATTAATGATTATGTATATATTGGTCTCTTTACCAGGGGATCAGGCTATGTTTAATTTCAAATTCTTCTCAAGAATTGAGAGAGCTGAAATATTTGTAGGCAGGGGAAGAAATTTTTTCTTTAAACCAATGTGAAAATTTACTTAAGTGAAACTTTTAGAATACCTCTTCAAAATAACATTTGCATTCACCTATCTGGAGGTCAGCTTGTTTAGGTAACCAGAATGATCTAAAATTTAACTACCTGAGAATTATATATTTTAAAAAAAGACTTCTGAGTAGCTAAATAGGAACATTGAATTCATGCTGTGAAGAGCTTAATCATGGAAGAGCTCTTTAAACCCTATCTCCAAGTATGTTTATTTTACTTTTTGCAACTTCTTACTGCATTGGTTATTTGGATTCCTAGTCCATAGCACATGGGAAATATCTAATTTAAAAGGGAAGGGATATGGAAGAAAATGCTTGGGGAAAGTGATGTGATAGAAAAGGAAAAACAAGAATAACTATAAAGTGAACCCAATAATTAAAAAGCTAGCACCTTAACACTGTGCAAGAAATCCCAAGGTGGCTCATTTGGTTGGGCGTTGTCCCATGCACCAAAAGGTTGTGGGTTTAATTCCAAACCAGGGTACCTACCTAGGTTGCATTCTCTTCCTCTCTCTCTCCCTCTCTCTCTCTCTCTCTCTCTCTCTCTCTCTCTCTCAAAATCAATAAACATATTCTTGGGTAAGGATTTTTTAAAAATTTTTAAAAGAGACCTGTAAAAATATCACATATTAGAATTATCAATGATTATAAAAATAATGCAATTTCTATGCTTGAAGAAATAAATTAAACTTAAAAATAAGTTCAAGGAAAAAAACTTTTCAAACAAATTTTTAAAGAACCAAATAGAATCTCTAGAAATGAAAACTATAGTAACCAAAATGCTAAACTCACTGTACAGAACTAATAACAGATTAAACTCAATTAAAGAAAGAATTAGTAAAGTGGAAAACAGGTCAGGAAAAAATTACTTAAATCCAGCAGAGACAAAAAATATGGAATTGAGGTTAAGAGAAATGGAAGATGAAGTGAGAGGGTCTAACATATGTTTAATTGAAGTTCCAGGAAAAAAAAAGTAGGGAGGGGGAGCAGCATATTTCAGTTACTAATGTTACACAACAACCCCAAACTTACCAGTTTAAAATAAACCAGTGTATTTTGCTCACAAGTGTCTTGAATTTGGGTCTTGAACTTGGAAGGGCTCAGTTAGGCAGTCCTCACGTGGAGTCTCTCATAGGGTTGGTGTCAGATGTCAGTTCAGGCTGCAGACATCTGAAGGCTCCCGCTGGAATAGAAGTACAAGAGGGCTCACTTATATGGGGTGTCATTTGATATTGGCTGTTACCTTGGAGCTGTGGCTATAAACTAGAGCTGCCCTCATGGGCTGGCGACTTCATCCTCAGTGTAATCAGCCTTCATACCTGGCAGAAGACTTCTCCCAGAGGGAACATCTCAAGAGAACCAGACAAAAGTAGCAAGGCCATTCATAACCTAGTTTCAGAGTTCATATGGTCTCATTTCCACCTTACTCTGCTGGTCAAAGTCACAGATTTAAATAGGAGGGACATAGATCCTATCTCTTGAGGGGAGAAGTAATGAAGAATTTTGGGTCTCCAAACTCAAGTCTGAAGAGGAGACACTTCTCAGCTGGTGCTGGTTTCTGAGCTCAGAGGAGAGACCCCAGGCTGGACCCCAGGCCTCTGAAGAAGGGACTGCTGCTACAAAGTCCTGCTGCCACAGTGAGGAAGTGTTGTTGGGATGCTGTTCACAGGAACCACAAGTCAACAGCCCCTCATCAAAATAAAACAGGATGGAAGAAGTCCCTTCTTTCTCCTCCGGCTTTGCAATCTCTCTTGAATGCCCTCTTTTAGCAGAGCCTATGAGGGAACAATTGTCAATGCAGAAGTACGGTTTGTAGTCTCAGCTCCTGAATCACAAACAGAATATAGAAGGTTGGATTTGGAGCTGAAGTATAATAACTTAATAAGTGATATAGCTGGTAAGATTTAACAAGAGGAAAACCATAAATAACCAGTATCAGGAGTATAAAAGGAAACATCATTACAGATGCTGCAGATATGAGAAGATAAGATTTTTTAACAACTTAATGTAATAGGTACTTTTGTTTATGGTTTAAATTTTCCATAATAAAAGGTTTGAATTTTAAGCTCAGAACCTCATCTGGGCTAGGCACTTGATGTATATTACCTCCTTTAATCCTATGACAGTGCTATACGACATGTATTATTTTATACTTGAGGAAAGACAATCTCAGAAAAGTCAAGTACTTCACACATGATCTTAGTGTCATTGCCTGGATTTGAGCCCAGAGTTTTTCTGTCTCCACAAAACAACCTAGGAAACCTGAGAAAGCATCTAATTTAACTTCTTCATTTGATGGTGAAGCAAACTGAGGCAGCAAGGTCATTTGCTCAAGATCAAGGTCACTGGCCAGTTAGAATATAATATATTGGCTAACGGTTAGACAGAACCTGAATTCAAGTCCCATTTCTATCATTTACTAGCTGTGGCACATTGAAAGGAATATTTGACCTTTCTGAGATCATTTCTCATATGCAAAACAGGAATAATAATGCCCACCTAGTAGGTTGTTTAAGGATGAAATGTGTAGAAAGCTCTGGGTCCAGTGCTTGCCCCACTAGTATAGCTACTTAAAAGTTGGCAGTGGTGAGGTAAGAGCAAGGGTTGGAATCCAGGGCTTCTCTGCCTCAGTCCAGGACTCTTTCCTAAAGAAAAGAAAAAAGGTGGCAGCTTTCTTTTAGAGATTAACATCCGAAAAACTGTCAGAGGGGTTATATTTTAAGACAGTAGAGTATTCTTCATAATATTTGATGTTCCTCTTTACAGTTCTGGCTTGGGGTACAGTGACACTATGGCCACATTAAATTACACAAATTCAACTATACATGCTCTTTCACCTTTTCTTCCCTTGTTTAAAAGATAAAATTTTTCATACTATAAAATTATGGCTTGCATATGCACACATGATAGTCTGTATATTACTATTGTGTACTATACAAAAAACTATGTATGCTGTATGTTATGGAAAGCTTAATGAAATTTTTAGGGGTAAATTTAACTTTACCTTTGCTGTATGTACTGATTTTAGACTCTGATATCTTCAGAGGTGACTCATTTTAAAGGATACTATGAAAAGGGCTCTATTGCCTTCCTGTTTATTTTATACCTGTATTGGAAACCTGTAGAGCTGATATAACCATTTTCAAAATATTATAAGAATACTCTACGTTAGCCCTGGCCAGTTTGCTCAGTGGTTAGCATGTCGACCTGCCCACCAAAGGGTCTCAGGTTCGATTCCCAGTCAAGGGCATGTACCTGGGTTGCAGGTTCAATCCCTGGCCCTGGTTGGGGTGGGTGCGGGAGGCAACCAATCAATGTGTCTCCCTTACATCAATGTTTCTCTCTGAGTGTCTCCCTCCCTTCCACTCACTCTCTAAAAATCAATGGAAAAAATATCCTCAGGTAAGAATGAACAAAACAACAAAAAAAGAATACTCTACTTTAACACTTACTACCATATATCTTCAAAGATGACACTGGCAATTGTGATATGAATCCTGTAAAGCATGAATGAAGTGCTCCCTATTAAACTGCAAACATCCTACAGTCACAGTCTGAAAGCTGATCACGTCTCTGTTTCCCCTAGCATCTTGCCAAGTGCTCTGCACAGAGTAGCTGCTCAAAAAAATGGTTGCTAAGAGAACAAAAGATATACCAATGTTGCTTGTTCTTTATATATACATAGGCACTACGGTTAAATTTGTCAGTATGCCAGTTTGCATGGATTAAAAATCAGTCTGAAGAGCTTTCTCCCTCCCCTTTTCTTTCAGCATATATACAAGAACACTTTACCTGCGATATAGGCCAAAAGTGAAGGTAAGTCTACTTCATAGCGTGAGTGTGTTGGGAGAGGGGGGATATTGAGAAGATGGGATGGAGGAAGTGGGTGGTCTGGAGAGGTCATGGAGTGAGTACAGGTTTTGGAACCAGATGCTCTCCCACTTACTGCTCTGTGACCTTGGGCAAGATTCTTCCCTTTAAAAGACTTAGTTCTTCAACAATAAAATAGACCTGTTAATAGCTACATTGCAAAGTTGTTTTAAGGATCTGAGATGATTTTAATGCCCAGCTCCATGCTTGACAAAGTAGATGTTTAATACATTTAAATACATTTAATGAACATAGTTTCTGAGATCTGTTACAAGCCTGGAAAAAGTATGCTGTGCTCAGGTACTACTACCAGGACAATAACGAGCAAACCTACCAAGCACTGCAGTCATAGTCCATGGGTTCTTTCTCATTTTTCAGGGATGATATCTATGGAACACTTTTATCTTCTTTCATTTTGTTCCAACTTGTTTCCAAACAGTTTCTCTTCGGAATCTGGCCAGTGATCCTGTTTGAGCCTCTCAGAAAGCACTGATGAATTATTCCACCAAGAAAACAAAAAAGCACCTACCATAGTCCCAGCCAAAATAATAAGGAAATCCGTAAAGATCTACATGTTCAAATATATCAGGACTATCACAGCAAACAAGTGGCTTTCTGACTAACACTGTCAGCCACACAGAGAATGAGGAATGGGGCTTGTTGGATGTTTAGCTTATGTCATTATCTCATTTGTCCTCGTCACCCTAAGATGTTTAAAAAGAAACACACGATATATCCATATATACTTGGATGCCAGAAAAATTGGGATTTTCATAACAGGTTAACAGTTTGTGCTTATAACAGGAAATTTACCATTTCCTCTTTTTTGACAAGGGTTGCATGTGAACTATACTTTTCTTAATATTTGGTTAAATA
This sequence comes from Myotis davidii, assembly GCF_000327345.1. Taxonomy (NCBI): domain Eukaryota; kingdom Metazoa; phylum Chordata; class Mammalia; order Chiroptera; family Vespertilionidae; genus Myotis; species Myotis davidii. The sequence goes on from NW_006290686.1 coordinate 822,070, forward strand.
ATGAAAACAGCTGGACTGGCAAACCCCGTGTCCAGATGGCCAGCTATAAGCCAGCCCTTACCTGTGTCAGCCTTGATTTATATTTTTGTCAAAGTAGCCTCATGGATGGTTTTCCAAGGTTAAAAAAAGGAAGAAAAAGAGCTATCAGTGGGATTCTGGTAGTTTTTCACTGCTGCCTCTGTGCTACTCAGAGTGTGTCATGAGCAAGCTCAGACCTGCCATTGGGTTAGCACATCCCAGCTCTGGCTTGTCTGTGTTTAGCCACAGTCAGTCAGAGTCAGAGGGTCATCTTGCAACCTTTATGAAGGCTCTGAGGATACCTATACAATGTTGTATCCCCAGACAGTTAAAGGTGGTTGTTCAGTTCCTTTGATCTTTGCAGATCTTTAAGTTTGTTACTGTTTTTATGGCTAGGCAAACATGATTGGTGGTCTGGTCTACCCGTATTCCATCCTCCTAGCATAATTTATGTGAAGTTACCAGTGAATGTCATTATACTCTGACTTTTTAGATTATGCAATATTTTCCAGTTTTTAGAGAGGCCATAGTTACTCCCAGAGAAATGTGTTGGGTTACCTAGAGCCAAACGACCAGGATCCTTTTTACATAAAGCTTATTAGAATACCTGCTCCTTCATTTCAGGTTTGAGAACAGCTCTAACTTACTTGAACTTGTAACAGAACTCCCTAAAGTTAAAGTGCTGAAAAACAGCAGTGAAATCTCATTGTAAAGCAGCCAGTTCTAATTTGGATTTGAATTACAACAAATTTTATCACTTTTCACAAACATAACACCTGTCTGGATTTTAAAATTCTATTTGATCTCCTTTATTCATTTATCACCATATTTGTAGTCTACACCATTTAGCATTTTTATGACTTCTTGCTTATTCATTATTATAAAATCCAGAGTGTTTTTACCACATGGTTTCATTATCCCAGATGAAATCCTGAGCTACAGCTTCAAAAGGAAACATTTTCTTATGCAAAGGTATTAGACACTTCTGTCATTTTTCCAGTATTCAGTAAGTAGCCTTAGTACAAATTTAAAACCAATGCAAATTGCATCCTTATTCTTCACCTACTGGCCTTAGTTTTAGTCCAAATGCTATCGTCCTTATCATGCCATTAGGCAGATGATTCCACCTACTTTTATGACCTTCTAGCTAGAAAAACACTTGCCAAAACATAAATGTAACACAACTGTGGTCGTGCCTTAGGAAAACATGAAACTAAACAGTTCCAGCACACAGCCCATAAGACTGTTATTTCTTTTCCCACAAGATTCTGACTTCTGGCTACATTTCATGTGCAGCTACCTAGGCTGTCAGCCATCTTACATTTTTTAATGACTTCCATTTGTTCCACACCATTGCCTTTTGTACTTTTCCTTCAAGATACACTTCTGCATAAAGAATCTATATAGAAACAGAGGCACATCCTTAATGATGATGCGGCTAAACACTGGGAGATGGAGGTGCTGCAGTATTAAAGTCAGATTAAGGTTACCGGGAGCACATCCTGAGAGAGGCCCTTCAGAGCAGTTTGTTGAAAGCATTTCAACCATCAGTTGTTGACTAAAGTTGTCCAGCACCTCACTGGAGAAGCACACCGGTGGGCAACTTGTGACATTATGGCCAATTTTTCAAAGACCCTTGTTTCTGTTGTGAAGACAGCTGTGAAATATTTCACATGTGTTTAGCAAAAGGGGACTAAATCCAGTCTCTTTCATTTTCCAAGATAGTTTTTGCCCCACGTGGCTCTCTTTTTAACAGCCTAAGTATTAGCATACCCAAGGCATTGTATCTGTGCCACAGATAGTATTTGGAAATACTGCTGACCGTCAGGATATTTGCTAAATCGTCTTTATGTCAATGGCTTTTTTCCTTCTAGGATTCTGGGTGGGCATTACAGGGTTGGCTTACTACCCTGCTCCCTTCCCTTTATTTTCTTAGAAGACTTCCTGTTAACTAGAGTGTACAAAAAGCAACAAAAACAAACCTGTTTCCTACTGAGCAAATAATGGTTTGTTTGCATATCACCTGATGCAAAAGGTGCTCATCTGTGAGCCCTACAGCACATTATATTTTAGAAAACAATATTTTATGGATGTGAAAGAGGCAGTTTGCTTGCACATTTTAATATTTTTCTTATGCTGCCATTTTCACTTTAGAAAATTGAAAGCAATTAGACTTTTTTTTTTTTTTAGGGAAAACTAGGTGAAAGGTGGTTGCATTCATCAGATTGGTCATTCTGCCTACTCCTCCCCACCTTGGTACTTTCATGAAACATTGCCACCACCTGAAGTGATCTCTTTAATCTTTGTGATATTATATAAATTGATCATTAACTGGAAAAACACTTGTGTGAATAATCTACAAATGAGGACCCCAAACAGTGGTATTTGGTTTAGCAGAATTCTATAAAAAAACCTTCCTGCAAAATTTCCAGGACTGTTAATCTGGCCTTTCACTACACTAAAAGGTTTTTCTTAGTAATACTGAGTCAATGAAAATCAAAAGACCCAAATTTCAGGTATACAGTACATGAAAGTCTTTAAATGCCTGCAGAAATGAAGTTCTATTTTAATGCAAACACCTTCTGAATTTAGCCAGTACCCCTAAAAGTGTCTAATAATTTACTTTAAGGTTTTCTTGTGAGTTTTATGGGTTCCATATTACTTTGCTCTTGAAAAAAAATTACTGGTTGCTAAGTGTGCAGTTTTAGCTCTCAATTCCACATTTACATGATTGAAGAAACTCCTTTAACCCATGGATTATGATGTGCTACTGGATAAACATTTGTGTAAAACTGAAGTTTCAAGGAGAACCAGTTATATTGGAATTTGCAGCTATATGGCGATTTGCAGATCTACCTCTGTCTTACATCTTACATCATATCAGTGCCATAATATAATTAGTTTGATCACTTTGTCTTGTTTTTTTTTGTTTTTGTTTTTAGTGTCTAAAATTACAGCTTGTTCACTATGCTGTAAACATTTGGAAATAATGACCACAATTTGGCTAAAAGTAGTTAAGCCCATGGGGTAGGGGTAGGGGGGGGGAGTTATAAAATGGAGAAGAAAAAAGAAGGAAGAAAAAAAGAATGGTTATGAACTATCTAACTGGAAAAATTCAATGCTGCTTTTTAAATTGTTACACTTTCTTCAAGAAGGAAACGTTAATTTTAATGTTTAACTGTGGTTGCTGGATGGGAATAAGTTGCCAGTAGTGCTGAGGTTATGTGAGCAGGCCACTGGTCTCAGTTCCTCCTGCTGGAGAGGGGAAAGGCAGGCTCTTGTTCACATACCTACAGGGGAGTTAAGAGAAAAATGTGACTCCAGGCAGAATTTGGGACTTAATAAGGAAAGGGGAAGGGGAGAAACGGCACTTATAGGAAAACAGATAACTTTTAGGAAAGATAATGGGCCCTTAGGAGAATAGATGGAGTCAAGATAGTTTTGTGGCAATGTCTGTTCAGGCGTGGTACGAAATGAGAGGATTTATGACAGTTGAGTTCTTTTGGAAGGTTCTAGTTATAGTCAGATGAAGGAACATCAGAAAAAAGGACTTCTTCCTACATCTACTGATTCCCAAATGCCTTCAGCTCAAAATAATTCCTATGCCACAGTGGTGCAGTTTCCCCCTCTCTTCCCGTCTAAAACCTCCCAAGAAGTTTAACAGACCAGAAGCTGAGTTGGTGGCCGTGGAGCAATCTGTGTTAGAGGTTGGGAGGTTAGAGATCTGCAAAGGAAAAGACATAGATTTACAGAGAAACAAAAGGAAAAACAAAAATTAGTAGTTGGAGCAGATTATAAACTCAGTTTTTGAGTCCAGAGGGGAATCCAAAGGATTTCTAGATGTTGGTCTTGAAGTGTCTTTAGATGGTGGGGTAACATGGTAGTGGCAGTCTCACATGGTTATTTCCTGGAGCTCACAGAACCATGTCCTGGTGCACGTCCTGAGTGGTGTGGACCTTTGCAGTCATAAATCCTTTAAAGTTATAGCAAATCATCCAGCTTTAGCTTGCAGGGCTTCAGGAAAAAGGCAATTTTAGTTGTTAGCAATGCCAAGTCAAGAAGAAAATTAGAAATGTTAATTACTGACAAAATGTGCAAGATGGTAAAATCCAGCTCACAAAAAGGTGAAAACAACTCAAAGAGAATGAACAGAGCTAGAATCTAGCATTCCACTGAAACACAATTTCTCTCTATGATCACCTTCATTTTTATCAGAGATAATCAGGGTAAGACTGTTTTTGTTTGCAAAACAAGTCTAGTCTCACCAAACTTGGCCTGATTGTTTATTTAAGTGCAATAAGAATAATAATTGATGAAATAAGCCTTTTAAAGTTTGTTTTGCTGGAATTTTTATTGGGAATCTCAGATTGGAATTTTTAAAGCCTCAAGACTAGGAAGCCAAGCCAAGAACTCACCATCACACTTCACATGCAAGTACCTGCAGATTTAGATTAATTCCTCCTTCTCAGGGTCCCCAAAATATTCTGAGCTTCCTGGGCCAGCCATGAAGTGGCCTTCCTTACTCACCTGTAAGGGTGGGAGCCCTGTAAGGGTGCCAGGCCAGTTTTCTAGGAGAGCTTTGAAAGCAACCTTAGTTCCTTAAAACTAGTTATAGCCTCTTCTCTGCACATCTTCTCAAATATGATATTCTAGTCAAAGCCTTGGCAATATCACCAGTGTTTCCGATTGTGTCCTGTCACAAGGAGAATCAATTCTTACTAAACATATTCAAATAACTATATTGCCATAAAAATAAGAATATTCAATAAAAGTTTCCAAATTTTGGAGGGAATCAGACAAGGAGAAAAAATAAATGTTTCATTTTTGTTTACAAAGATATAATCTAAATTCTGTAAGTAAAGGTAGCTTAAGAGTAAAGGGGTTCTTTAAATCTGGAAAATAGGACATTAAAGAACCAGCAGCACTCCCAGCAAAAGTCATAGAAGAAATCATAAGTATTCTTTGTCAGTCTACTCAGTCTCATGTGATAAATCCAGGTCTTTCTTAACATGGGGTTAGCAGATTTATGAACCCATGAGCTTCTCCATTATTTCTAGAAATCATTATTCAGGCTAGCAGTGTGATCTCAAAGTTACACAAGCAGTGACATCAGAAGCCTGTACCCCGTGTACCTGCTATAGTCTCTGAACTGTTTTGTTGAAGATGAAGCCTATAGCTGATTATAAGTTTTCAGAAAAATATCAGAGTAAAATGATACCTGTGAATGACAAAAGGTTTAAAATGACCGTAGTTAAAGATCTGATGAGAGTTCATTATAACATAATTGACAAGAAAAGGGTTTTTTTTTTTAAATTTTAATTTTATTGATTTCAGAGAGAGGAAAGGAGAAAGAGTTAGAAACATCAATGATGAGAGAGAATCATTGATTGGCTGATTCCTGCATGCCCCCTACTGGGGATCAAGCCTGCAACCCAGGCATGTGCCCTGACCAGGAACTGAACTTTGACCTCTTGGTTCATGGGTCGTTGCTCAACCACTGAGCCACGCTGGCCTGGCTTGACCAAGAAATTTGGTTGTTTCCGTGACATTCAGCATTTTAAGATAACTTGGGGTCATGACTGATCACATTATGCCAGGCTATGCATGGACAGCTGTGACAATGAAAAGGTTCTAGAAATTTCATACAATTTCTGAACAAGTTATATTAATAATATATACCCATACAAATATAGGCTAAGGAAGGTTAAGCATCACTTCTTATTTGACAGTGCTTGCTATGTAATTTAACATCAAATAAACCTAATCAGTTTAGCATTGCTCTTTTTACACATAAAAGAGCAGATTTTTGGAGATTTTTCAGGGACTCTGGGAAATCTCAGTCAGAAGTCAAAAATGACTCATTTAGAATTTGATTTGGGGAAGTTGTCAAAAGATTTGAACTCTTAATTAAATAAGGTCACAGGTCACTGTGAAACAATGCTTTATTACCCATGTAACCAAAATGACAATAATTATAGTTTCTTATTAAGAACAGACCAACAGACCAAAAGCAACTTTGTTCTTTTAATCAAGAATTTCAACTTCTAGTTTTGCATCCATACACTATTGAGCTCATTTAAATAAATAAAAAATATGTAAATGCATTCCATCTTAGCCAGCCTGACCACATGATAAGATATTCTCCCCTCTCTCCACCCCTTCAGCCCCCTTCCCCACCTCACAGACCCTTTACCACTTTGTGTAGCCATCCAAGTCTTCGTCTTCAGTGCCCCCTTTCTCATCTGGAGCGACCTTTAAACAGCCTCTAAGCAGCTACTTTGGGACAAAATCACTCTCCTTTTTTCTTTAACAAAAGCATGTCTTTCATTCCTTTCAGACCTTTCAAGATTGCTGCCCCTCTTTATTGTTTCTAGTATTTTAATTTACTTACATTGAGTAGAATTCTTAACCCTTAGTAACCTTAATTTCCAGCAAAAACGAAGAAATAGACAATTTTAAACTGGCACAGATAGCACTCTGAGTAGACCAGTACATTTATTAATACACCACCTCAGTTTCTTTATAGCGTTAGTGGCCAAACTTCATTTCTGGCTAAGAAAAAACTCAGGGCCAAGACTCAAATATAAGCAAAAGTTTATTTAGAAAGTCACAGAGGTAGAAGTGAGCCATCTGCCCTGCATGTTTCAGGAAACAAGTTATAGAAGCAAAAGAAGGGCCGTTGGAGCTTGAGAAAAAGAAAGGCAGAGAAAATGTGCCTGGAGGAAAAAGAGGGAGAAAGGCTAGGGTGTGCGCCAGAGCAGCGGACCACCAGTGGTCCACGAGGTCCGAAAGGTTGGCGACTGCTGCTCCAGAGAGAGGGAGCCCCCTGGGGAAAGAACAGGGTGGGGAAGGCCAGGGCGCATTCAGGAGAGAGAGAGCATGCACTGGGTCCTCTGTCCTGAGGGCTTTCATCTGCTTTGGACCATAAACTTTCACTTTGGGGAATGAAACCTTGACATCATTGCGGGAAAGTGGATAACATAAGGGGTAACAGGTTTCATCAAACATCAGCTTTATCTCGTAGGCAGTCAGAGCAACTAAGGAGAAGGCAGATCACTAAAGAATTTAAACAGAATTTCTGCTGTTGGTGCACACAGCCATTTGGAGAAGCAATACTGACTTCCATTCTAATACACTTCAAATATCTAGTATTTTTTCACAAGACCTTCAAAGTACTACCTGTTTTGATTGGTAATTGGTTTGGAAAATTATCACAGGAATATCTCCTACTAGAAAAACCCTAAAACCTAACTCAAGAAATTCAATTACAGGCATGTGAGTGACCTACAACCGCCCCACTCTGGTTAGCTCGCAGCTAGCAATATTCCAATACCACCCACAGATCACAGATTGCTCTGCTCATGGTTCCTTTCAACCCTCATTAACAAGACCTCTTCATTGCTTTAAAGAGCACAATAAACTAGATTCAGTCATTGGTAATTCAAATAGTCACAGAGTTGTCATAAAGCTTCTCAAACTTCTGGCGTGTCAGATCTGCAGGTCATCACTTTTAAACGGAGTTTGCAGAGGTAACTCTAAGATTGTGGCAGGGCACATTTATCACAGAAGTCTTTAAGCACATATATGAATCCCTACAGATACTCATTCTGAGATCATCTGCACCTAAAAGAAAATGATTTACAAAATGTTGTATGATATAAAATGGCTGTAAATCAGGGGTAGGCAAAACTACAGCTCTCTCCTAGTTGGTTTGGCTCAGTGGATTGAGTGTCAGCCTGCAGACTGAAAGGTCCTGGGTTCGATTCCAGTCAAGGGCACATGACTGAGTTGTGGACTCAGTCCCCAGAAGAGGGCGTGCAGGAGGCAGCTGATAAATGGTTCTCCCTCATCATTGATGCTTTCCCTCTCCTTTCCTCTCTGAAATCATTAAAAATATATTTAAAAACAAACAAAAAAATAAACACTACAGCCCAAAGCCAAAGCCAGGTTGTATGGGCTGCAAAATAAGAATGGCTTTTACATGGTAGCAGTGCAAAGAGAAAAGACCTGCGAAGCCTCCAAGTTTCCCGCTCTGGCTCTGGGAGACCAACCAATGAGCCCCGTCATGGAAGCCCGCAGTCCTTCTGACTGCCTTCTCTGCAAGGTGATTCAGTGTGCGTTTCTCAGAAATATTTCATACATGTAAGACACCTCTCACTTCTTTGTTGAGTGTAATGATAAGATTTGTGTTTAAATATTTACACTATAAAATTATTTCTTCATATCAGTTTTTCTAGAATGGCAGCAGTTTGCTGCAAAGTGCCTGAACCTTTGAAAAAATTATGATTTTGTTTTTATTATAAAGGGAGTTCTGTTCCATACTATAAAGTTCAAAAATAGTAGTTTCATTCATCTTTTGAGTTGACTTCCAGAAAGTTGAGATCTTTAGATCATCTTTTTTCTCATGCCATATAAAATGAGTCATATTGCAAAGGAACTAATAAGCTATATCATAGTCATATACACTTTTTTTTTCAAAAGGAAAAGTTCAAAGTCTTTTCCACAATTAGTCCTTGTTTCTTTTTGATTCCTGTTTGTAGCGCTAAATTGTTTAACACCAATTAATACATGAGACTATTTTAAGAAATAGATATTATCATCAATTTCTGTTTAATGTACTGATTGGGCATTGTTTACTGTCAAGCATTACCATACTTTTAATATAAGTCATTTATCAATGTGACCAACTGATAAACTATTCAAGTTAATATATGGTTTTCTAGTTTCATTTTCGTGTAGTCTGTTAGCAATTATTTAATAAACAGGTTGTACTGAATCTCTATAAGAAACTAACCGTTTTCAGGTGATCTTGGATCTGCTTATTCACTTTTTCCATTTGATTTGCCAATCCACAATAATTTTTCTAGAAGATAGTGGAATTATGTATATTTATCTAATCTGCTATAATCTAGGCTATATTTTGGCATTAAATTACCCTTCTATGGGTGACAGTATAAGTGATACTGTTTCGAATAAAACTTCTGATAATGTTTTATCCCTGGTTTATATGTAATATATCTATACATTTCTATAAAGGCAGGGCCACCATGGTTAGTTGCACAGTTTGTGTACTGCACAAAGGCACTCTGTTGGGGGGCAGGAGGTCATGGAGGCTGAAATCTAGCCTCTGCTCAGCTGGTCGAGGCAAGCGCCTTGGTAGGGTCATATCACAGGACAGGCCTTATTCCAGTTTCCAAGGGAAGGGGCCGTACAGGCCAGCAGTGGTCCTGTGCATGGGAAAGGATGTTTAGTCATTATGCTAGGATTTTTTTGTCATTCGTCTTAAACTATACAGGGGTACCTGTGGACCCCATGCCTGGGGAGTTTACAAAGTTAACAACAGAAAGAAGAAGAATGTGCAAGAGATGGATATGACCTGCAAAGCCTCAGAGGTTCACTCTCTGGTCCTGGGAGTTTGCCTCCCTTCTTTAGACCTTCAGCACACGAACTTCATAGTGGAAATGTGGTGGCTTTCCTGCAGCGGGCACCGGAGGCGTGGGTGTGGTTCATTCCCAGGTCTGGAGCAGTCAGAAGTCCAGGTGAGAAACCGCTGGTGGTTCTTGTCTGACACATTGTCCCAGGAGAAAGGCACTGTGTGTGCAATAGAAGCTTCCATTCACTGTTTGCCCTCAATGTGAAATCTGTAGGTCCAAGAGGAAGCAGAGGGAGCTTGGGCAGGTTCCTGCGGAGAAGCCGAATTAAAACAAAAGGACAGGTGGTTCATTGAGTCTATTGGCAAGAGACAATCTGGGATAGAAGGCAAGAGATAAAATAAGACAAGAATAAAAAGATCTCCAGTTCAGAGTATCTGAAGTCCGGAGGAGTCGTCCCATTAGAGAGGGTTATTGCAGTGCTGCTGTGAAAGGACTGTAGTCTTGGGATGGGAGGAAAGATGTCACTGAGCAAATCAATGTACATCTAGAGAATGTTCACTTTGCGAGAGCCGAGAGAATGGTTATTCGCCAGTGCACAGCTGTATCTTTCAAGCTGTGGCCCAGGGTTCTTGGAGCTGCAACCTTAACACCTGTCCCTTGGTCTGTGCTTCTGGCTGCTTTGGATGGAGCCAGCGACTGCTGGCAACTTGGCCAATTTCCTGGGAGATGGTCATCCAGTTACTCTCCTCTGAGCCTCCGAAGCCTTGCATATGGTTGTGCCACGGCAGCTTCTTATAGAGAATTGATTGTTCTTTCATTCTCTTCTCTGATCAGCCCAGCGAAACTGAACAGATACAGTTGTCTCCACTGGATGTTTATCCACAGGTCCTCTAGATGTTGATCTGTGGTTAAGAAAAGGAAGGCGATTTAGCCTCACCATGTGCACCCATGTGCACCTTGAGCTCCCAGGGAGGGAGGGAGGGTGGTGTGGGCGGAGCAGACTAGAGTCATGTGAGGAGAGACTGGAGTTTGTGGCTCTGGGGAGAGAGCTGAAGGGACAGCCGCCAGGACCCCTGTGCTGAGTCACACCACTGATGCCATCTTTCTGGGTGGAGCACTCCCCCCTTTACCCAAACCACAGCTTTTATTTATTTTTTTTAAATGCATTTTTATTGGTTTGAGAGAGGTAGAGAGTGATAGAAACATCGATAATAAGCATCATTGACTGGCTGTCTCCTGAATGCCCCACCCTGGGGATCAACCCGCAACCCAAACTGACCTCCTGGTTCATAGGTCAATGCTCAAACACTGAGTCACACTGGCCGGGCCCAAACCACAGCTTTTAAATATGAGTTCTAGCCAAGCCTGCTGGAATGGGTAGTCTCCGTCACTGCTGACCATATGGTAGATTCTTCAACTAGTCCCTCCTCAGTGTTTCAGAGAGGGGCAGCCTTGCCTGGATCAACCCTTGCCTGACAGAGAACACAAGTGAATTTGCAAAGCATTTGGAATTGTGCTTTGTAAATGGGATGACTGCAGAGGAGTTAGGATTGCTTTTCTTCCACCTGTGAACCGGACTCGCCTTTGTAAAGGCGTCCTCCCACACACTCCCTACACACGGGCAGGCATTATTGGGTGCAGTGAATTTTATTGTTCTTCACTCTGGGCGTGGCTCTGGCATGTCTGAGGTTTTTTGTTTTGTTTTGTTTTGTTTTGTTTTCACCTTTTCCGTCTTGCTTTGGCCCTGGACTGGAATGTAGACTGGTTCTACCTAGGGGAGAGAGAGAAAAGGACCTGTCTCATAGGGTGGCCTCGTCCCCAAACAGGGCTTGATTCTCAAAGGAAAATGTGGAGAAAGCATAAAAAGAGGAAGGGTTCATTTCTTGAGCCCTACTATGTGGGGACTGTCTGGCACCGTGCCACCCATTCAACAAACTTTAGGTGCAGTGTCAGGGTGGGTGCTCCGAGTATAGTGGCAAACAGGAGACACCCTGCCCTGCAGCACTCACAGTCCGGGTCTCACGTTTGGGATGAGTGTCACGGAGGAAGGGTATCATGTGCTCTGGGGAACTGGAGGAGGGAAAACTTCCCTGGAGGTGAACATGACTCGAAGAACTGGAGAATGAGAGGAGTTGGGGACAGGAACACGGCTGATCGCAGCAGAGGGAGCAGGCGGGGCGTGTCTGGAGACGTGGGCGGGAGTAGGTCCCACAGGGCTTTGAACGACACTGTGAGAACCTGAATTTGGAAAGCAGTTGAAAGGGTGGAGACTGGATTAAAGGGAGCTAGTGTGGCTGGAGGGATACCAGCTGGAAGGAGAATGCAGTGGTCCAAGGAGAGGTCATGGTGGAGCATGACCCTGAGAAATATATGACTTATATGGAAGAAGCAGATTTGGGGTGAGTTATGAATTTTGGAATTTGTTGAGTTTGAAGTCTGAGTTATATACAGAAGGTCCTCGAATAACATCATTTTGTTCAATGTTTTGTTGTAAGTTTGATGAGAGAGAAAAACATGATTTCCAGTCTGGGCCACCCTGTGTGGAATCCACCTCTCCGCCCGTCTGTGTGGGCGTCCTCCCGTCTCTGCTCTCCTCCCTCCTGACGGCGAGGCAAAGGGGTAGTGGCCACAGTGACGAGGTGTCTGCAGACCAGCAAAGGAAGAGCAACTCCACAGACTACAGCAGATGTGCTCAAAGCAATTTCCTTACGGAATGTAGGGTCAGAGAGGACGCACACCTAACAGTTCTGCCGGATTATTCTCCGCCCCAGGGCCCAGCTATAACACCTTTTATAGTGTAACTCGGGCCATGCCTCCTGGTGGTCTTGTGAAAGCCGACTGCTTACAATCAGTGCTATCACCAGGATATGCATCTCAGTTCCATGCCATTCCAGGCATTAGTTACTAACAAAAATATTTAAGGAATACAGATAATCATCGACTGGAAAGCTTTGATGTGCTTTCTAAGGACAGTGAGGTTGGTCAAAGGTCACAGCATGAAACTTAGAAATGAATTTAAATCTGGGACACAGAGGTGGAGTTGGTTTGGTTCCCATCTACACCTGTGCACACCCACATCCCAAAGACGAGCTCGGGAGATGAACTAGCGTGTCTGTGTTGTGCGGGTCTGAGTGGGGGTGGGAGTGGGGGTGGCAGGGGTGGCCTTGTGATGGAAGGGCATCCCGTCCAGGTTGGTCCCTGCCCTGTGCCCTGAGCTGCCAGGAGAGGCTCCAGTCACCATAACCCTGAACTGGGATAAGCTGGTCGGGAAAGAATGATTTTTATTCATCTTTCTTAAATGTATGTATAGCTCACATTTATTTCAACTTTAATATTAGAAGTGTTTGGGGCCTTTACTTTGAAATTTGGTGATGTTTTTGTGACCAGAAATAGGCCGTAGGAACTTAACTCTTGTTTCTATCAACCTACCAGCCTTGTGGCGACATTGCTTTCGTTATACATTGCTTCACGTAAGTTTGCAGTTTCTAGGAACCCTTTGGTGCTGTTCAGTGAGGACCTGCTGTGTCCTGGCGGAGAGCTTACGGATAATAAAGCTCTGGATCTGGAGCTCAGCGGAGAGATCTGGGCTGAAGATACAAATTAGAGAATCAAAGTAAACATAATAGTGGAAGCCATGGGAGTGTGTGAGAGGGAAGAAGAGGGTCTCTGACTGAGTCCTAGAAACCAACCACTTAAGGGTTAAGTAGAGGAATGTTGAAGGGCACGGGCACCTCCCACCAAGAAGCAGCACTGGGCCTGTGGAGCCAGTGGAAGCCAGCGGTGGGCTGGACGCTCTGGCTGTTGGCAGGGCCCTTCCTGTGGCCCGCGGAGTGGAGGGCAGTCCCTGACCCAACACTGCACTGAGGCAGCAGGCTCCTCGCTGGAGCCCATTGGCGAGAGTCCTAACCGGTGCTGCCTTCCTTAAGTCCTTGCTGGTGTCTAAAGGCCTGGCTTAGGGTGCTGGTTCGCCGCTGAAAAACTGGGATAGTGGCCAAGTCACTTCGCTGTAAATGTTGAATCTATATCAGCAAAATGTAGGCTTGTCGTCGGGGTGAGCACCTGGCACAGCGTGAATCCCCTTAGAATGGGTGTTCCGAAGAGGACCTTCCTGTGAGGGTAGGCGTGCCTGCTCTGGGCCTGCCTGGGTCCCTCAGCGCTTCTGGGCAAACCTGAGGAGTCAACCCGCTCCTCCATCCCTCCCCCTCTGACCAGTGCCCTCAGGAGCACGGGGCCACCCAACTCTCCACCCCTTCCTGGTTGCCACGGAACCTGTTTATCTTGGGATGGGGACAGGTTCCTCGGTGTGACCCCACCCACAGTTTTTCAGACAAGGGTGTGGCGGAATAAGCCCTGACCAGACCGAGACCTTTCACACATTAGAACACCTGCCCGCTGTTCAGGGGAGGGCTGAAAAGGAGTTAGACTTGCTTTATTTCCACCTCTGAACAGTGCACACCTTTCTAACGCCACCCTGCCACACCCTCACTACATTCATCTCACTAAGTTCCTCCCTGGCCATTCCAGAACCTTCCTAGAGAGGTCATAGCTATCTGTCCTAACATCTGTTTGTTTTACTCCAATAAACTTGCCCCATTACCTTTCTTCCCACTTCAGTTCATCCCTAAAACTCTCACAAGACCTCTCTGCTAAGGAGAACAGGTGAGTTTTTAGGGGGCTTGACGATGTCATCCTGCTGGCCTGGGCAGGTACCTGTCTGCCAAGCTGTGAGGGGGACAGGGCTGCCCAGGCTGGGGAGGAACATGGTCAGGTTCCTCCCTGGGGCTGCACCTATTTGCCCAGTTTTAATTGGTGCTTTCATCCTCTTTCAGTCATTCATCTTCCCACTATTCACTTCCCTTCTCATTCTTATTCCTCACTCTCTCACCCAAACATCCCCCACCCCAGGCTCATCTGAATTAGCAAGAAGGAAGAAGAGCCTGAGAGGTGAACAGTCTCCTAGAACACCCAGGAAGGTACCATCCCTATATTTCAGCAGCCCCTGTCCTGCTCAGGCCTGGGCCTCGCCTCTCTCCTGCGGATCCTTGTCCCACCAGCTCTGGGCCCCCTGCCTCCAGTCTTGCCCACTCCAGCATTTATACCACCAGGTATGGCATTCAAGGCCCTTGTCAGGGTACCTCTAATTTATCTTTGCACCTTCAACTCCCAATATTTCCCCCTCCAACCACATTAAACCTAGAATGTATCCCAGACCTGTCCTATTTAGTCCCAGAGTGCCCCCCCCCCTGCACCCCTCCTTGCCTGCGGGGACAATGTACCTCCTTAAAACCCATGTGGTAGGCTGCAGATGGCCACACGTTTTTGGAGCTCCTCCTCACCTGCTGCTTCTGGGCTGGTCTTGTGACTTGCTTAAACCAGCAGGATGTGATAGAAGCGACATGCTTACACATTGGAAGTCCCAGCTTACACATTGGCTGACTATAGCGGCATTTGTAAGGACCCTTGTGATCACAGTGAGCCTGCCAAGATGATCTAGGATTATCTTCCTTCTTACAGTCAGCTGATCAGCAGCCTTCATTCCATCCATAACCTTAACTCCCCTTCCCCGTGTAACCTAGCATGTCATAAATCCAGGGATTATGGTGTGGATATCTTTTGGAGGCCATTATTCTGTCTGCAACAATGTCCAATGAATATTTGTTGAATGAATGAACAATCTCATATAATAAAACCCTAATATGCAAATCGACTGGATGGCAGAATGACTGGCGCACTTATCACCAGGGGGCAGGCGCTCAATGCCTGTGTTGAGTGTCTGCCCCCCTCCTCCCGCTAGAGGGAGGCAATCGGAGGTGGTGGTGATTGGGGGACAGGGCCAGCCAGCAGGTGGCACCAGGCTGCCAGCCAAAGCCGTCACCCCACAGATGGCCCTAGTTACCAGCCAGGCCTAAGGACCCTACCCTATCTATTGGGAACAGTCTCAGATTTAAAAATTAAAACCTGGCAAGGCTACTCTAACCCTGAAAAAACAGGATGATGCAGCGATGACATGCATGGACTCTGGCTTGCACATCTTATGGTCAGCCCTGATTCTGACACTTATAACTGTGTGACAAATCCAATTACTTAACTTCTCTCTCCTTCAGTTTTTCCACCCATAAGATGGGGAAAATGGTACCACTGCCTCAGAAGGATCATGTTATGTACTACTTTTTATAATCAGGGCAAAAAAAAATAAATGTAGCTGCCCATACAACAACAAGATGCCTTTCACCTGTATGAAAAGTATGGTCACTGGTGCATGCAGCATCCTGGATTGCAAGAGGGATGTCTGACTGCCAGTTTAGGCCCACCATCCCCTGAGGGGTCCCAGATTGCAAGAGGATGCAGGCCAGGCTGAGGGACACCCCCTCCCCCCAATGCACGAATTTCATGCACCAGGCCTCTAGTAATAAAATGAAGGACAAGCATTAATGAATGAACACAGCCCTCTCTGATGTGGACTTTCATTCTGGACAACGGAGAATTATTAGCCCCGAATTCCCTGTGCCCTAGCTGCCATTTCTCAAGTGCTTGTAATAGACAAGAAAACAAGAATGCTGAGGCCAGGAGAGGACACCTGCACTTTGACAACTTCTTACCACTTGATAGGCAGGTGGATTATCCCCAGCTCTGTAGACAAAAAGATTATGATTCAGGAACCTCACAGCTCAAAAGGATCACAACAGCGCAGTTATAGGCATGTTGCATCATTGTTGGTCCTGGTCACCCATCTCTGAAGCTGGGCTGCTGGCCTGCTAGCCTTACTTCTTGGTGTCACCTGGCTTCCCCTGCCTGGCTCTGCTGCGCTCACCCGATCCAGCTTATGGAGCTGTTGTGCCCTGTGACCGCCAGGGGGCGCGCCTCTCACACAGTTTCCAAGCGAAGGACAGGGGCGGGTTCCCTGGCGGGTGTAAATCTGAGCTCAGGGAGCCTGTGTGTCCTCCTTCCTCCCTTTCCCGCCCAGCGGCCAGTGTAACTGACCAGGGCCTCATGAGTAAGGAAAATGATGGGCTTGTCTCACTCAAACGCAAGCGCGAAATCCTACGAAATGCCAGCAGACGGAAGATGGAATGTGGCAATATGTAAAAAGAATAATGCGTCAGCGTCTTGATGAGTTCATCCCAGAAATTCCAGGCGGGTTTAGCATTAGAAAAGCCATCAGAATATATGAAAACCTGTCAGGGTGGCACATCACATCGAGAGAAATGCGAGTATCTCAGATGTGGAAAAAAAATTTTTTAATAGAATTCAATACCCATTTATGATTTTTTAAAAAATCTTAGTAAATGGTGAAAAAAAACAGTTGAAAGGATTTCCTTTAAGATTTGAAACAAAACTAGATGTTCACCACTTCTGTTCACATTGTCCAGGCCTTGAGAGCACAGCAAGGCAAGATCAAGATGCAAAAAATATGACCTGAAAAAAAAGAATAACAGAACCTTACAGGTTTGCAATCCTGTCAGATCCAAATTTCCCCTTTCTCTAACAAATTAATTCTTAGATAATATAAAATGTCCACATGTATATTTTCAAAAAAGGAATATAGTTCTTTAATTATAATATAAAATATGAATAAAAGAAAAATACTTAAAAACAAAATAATATGAATTTTGATGTGTTAATTCTTGGGCACAAAATACTTTCTTACAAATGTCCAAATCTCTCACTAGGGGGCAGCACACCTCGCTGAAGACCATTAGTCTACATAGAAAACACCAAACACACACACACACACACACACACACACACACACACAAACCTACATATAATTGGTTAAATTCATTTTAAAGAATGTATCAAGTTTTCCAGTATAAAATCAATATTCAAAATTCAGTTTAATTTCTATATAATAGTAACAAGCAGTCAGGAAAAGTCATTTTTTAAAAGCATCTATAAGAGAAATAAAAAGGCACCTAAGACTGAATCTAAAAGATATGTGAGAAAATAATTTAAAAATATTTAAAGATTTTATTTTAAACATATACATTAATGTAGAGTGATACTGTGTTAATAAGGTACCTGTAAGCGCCTGACTTCCTTGGATCCTCGCCCCAACCAGGGAACAGGGATTATCATCATACCCACTGGCCCAATGTGGAGGCTGAGGCTCAGGTGAGTGTTCTGCCGTAGGCCACACGAGTCTTTTGGGCCCAGGCCTTCTCCCAGCCATGCCTGGGCCCTGACCCCTGCCCTCCCACCAGGCCTGATGTCCACCACATGTGGAGTCAAAGGATGCAGCTGAACAAGACCAGAGGTCAGGCCTCTGGGCTCCTGAGAGAAGGAGGCAGATAGCAATTTGGATGTAGCCACACACACACACTCACACACACACACACACACACACACACTCACACACACACACACACACACACTCACTCACACACTCACACACACACTCACACACTCACACACACACTCACACACACACTCACACACACACACACACACACACTACAATTCATGCCTTCAGCTCTGCCCATCTCAGTGGCACTTGCGGCAGGAGGTAAGGGTGAAGCTAAAGGTAAGGCCCCCACTCAACATGTCCACCTCAGTGCCCTACCCAAAATAGAAATATGGAGTGAATCACACATAGTAAAGATAGAGGATCATGATATAAAATGTGATTCTAATTGTGGTTGTGGTTTTTAAAAAATGGCAGCAGCCCTTACCAACAAGGTTGCCAGATTCAAAATCAACATACAAAAACCAACAACAGCCGAAACCGGTTTGGCTCAGTGGATAGAGCGTCGGCCTGCGGACTGAAAGGTCCCGGGTTCGATTCCGGTCAAGGGCATGTACCTGGGTTGCAGGCACTTCCCCAGTGGGGAGTGTGCAGGAGGCAGCTGATGGATGTTTCTCTCTCATCGATGTTTCTAACTCTCTATCGCTCTCCCTTCCTCTCTGTAAAAAATCAATAAAATATATTTAAAAAAAAAACAAACAAAAAAAACCAACAACATTTCTCTACACCAGGCATAACCAGCTGGGAAATGTCATTTTCATAAAAGGTGGAATGTTTTGTATGATGGCTAGACCTTACTTTCCAGTGGTTCGGGGGAGGGCGGGAGTGTATGTGTGAATGTACGTGAAAGAGAGAATTCACCAATATTAAAAAGTGGTGAATTCAAATAAAAGGTATAAGAGTGTTCATCCTTTCTAATTTTCTCTAGGTTTGACATAAAAAGAAAAGTTGGGATAAAATACCGCTTACAATAGCAACAAAAATTATAAAAGTATCTAGAAATTAAGTACAAGGCCTCCATGGAGAAAACATTAAACTCTAATAAAGAACATAGACAATGACCCGAATAGAAAGATGTTCTTGTATGGAACTACTAGTACATAATATTAGAAAGATGTTAAGTCTTCCCAAATTAATCTTTAACCTCAATGCAGCCCTCATCAAAATTCCAGCTGGATTTTTTTAAGGAACTCAATAAGCTAAAATGTAAACAAATAGCTAAGTCACTTAAGAATTAAGAGTTAGAGATGACCTTTGCCTTAATGCAATGACCACAGAGCCATGGTGATACAAACAGCACGGAGCTGGAACAGACTGATAAAGAGGCGCCAGTTCAGAGGCAGCCCTGCAGGTGGGGCCCTAACGCGGGGGACAGATGTGGACATGCAGCTGGTGGTGCGTCTCACTCTATGCCTCAGTCAGCTGGGTCTTTACTTAATGCTGCATTGAAGAATGAACTCTCTCTGGGTTAGAGTCCTAAATGTGATGTGTACAACTATAAAAATAACATAAGAGGCCTAGCCAGTTTGACTCAGTGGTTAGAGCATTGGCCCACAGACTGGGGGTCTTTGGGTTTGTTTCTGGTCAAGGCCCCATCAGTGTTTCTCTCTCTCTCTCTCTCTCTCTCTCTCTCTCTCTCTTTCTCTCTCCCTTCCTCCCTCCCTCCCTTCCCCCCCTTTCTTCCACTCTCTCTAAAAATTAATGGAAAAAATATCAGGTGAGGATTAATAACAATAGCAACAACAAAACCCAGCAGAAAAGTGGGCAAAAGAGGAGCAGCCAAGTCCAGAAGAGGGAACTCTGAAATTTAACAGCGCATGAGGAGGTCTTCTAAATAATTAATGATCACAAAAACAATAACAACAAAATTAAAACAAGGAGATAGCTTCTGGCTGGGTATCTCAGTTGGTTAGAGCAGTTGTCCTGATACGCCAGGTTTTAGGTTTGATCCTTGGTCAGGGCACATACAAGAATCAACCGGTGAGTAAATGGATAGGTGGAACAACAAATTCTCTCTCTCTCTCTCTCTCTCTCTCTCTCTCTCTCCCCACTCTCCCTCTCTCTCTCTCTCCATTCTTCTCTCTCTAAAGTCAATCCATATTTTTTTAAAGAGAGATAGCTACACTTATAGACAAATAAAAGTTAGCTCCGGAGTGCCATGTGACCCTCCCATTTCTGAACTCTCAGGAGAATACCATAGCAACCCCTCCAACCTAAAGTTCTGTGTGTCTGACTGGCCTCCTCTAGGCGGTCTAGATGGGGGTGGGGGGACTGATCCGCGTGGTCACTGAATATCCCCCCCCCGACACCTGGCCTTAGGTGTTCTTAGAGTTCTCAAAGAAGAGATGGACAATTAGATCTGCTGGGGTCTTGAGGAAATTATTATTTTAAGAGTTTCACAGGGGCAGCTGGGTTACCTACAGGAGCGTGGAGACAGGGGTTTCGGGCCTGTCTCCTGCAGAACCAGGAAGAGGGGATGGGCCAGGTCTAGTGACAAAAGGCCTTCCCACCCCGGTGGAGTGGAAAGGGCTGCCCTGGGAGGGAATGCAGGTTGGACAGCCAGTTAAGGAGCCCACAGAGGTGTCTTTTCCCTGGGGGAGGGGAGAGGAAGAGGAGGAGGGAGGGGAAGGGCGCAAGGATGGAGTCAGTCAGGGCAGCGTGGATCCCAGTTCTGCCCCTTCCTAACTGTGTGCCCCAGGGCATCTCCCCGAGGCTCAATGCTGTTATCAATGAGTCTCCTGCAGGCGGGAAAGCACCTGCACGTGGTGGCGCCATTAGGTGACTCCGTGTATGAGGCCAGCAGCAGGGTCCTGGGGCCAGAGCTTCAAGGGAGCCCCTCCCTTCCCCACACTTGTCAGGAGGCCAGGCTCTCCCTGTCTGGAAACCTCCCCATCCCTGGAAATTAGAGCAGAGCCAATGCCACCTCCCCCATACCCTCCTTCCCCACTAGATGGTTTTATTTCCAATTCCACAGGCATTGAGATTTCACTTTAAACTGTCTCTCTCTAGGCCTCTCTCTCCATCTGCCAGGACTGGGCTGTGTGTGGAACCTTCCAGTTCTAACATGCTGGGATGCCTGGGCACCCAAATAGCCACATGTACACGCCTCTGCTACTGGGGACCCAGTGTCTTCACAAAATGAGGGGGTTGGGCTAGATCCAAATAACACTGGCCAAGGGATGCTGAACACCGAGTCAGGACCAGGGGGCACGCTACGGCTTTACGTGGCCCCACAAGGACCCTTTCACATAAAAACATTCAAACCTGTGAAGAATTTTTGTGAATTTATTTGAGCCAAACTGTGGACAATCGTCGGGAAGCAGAACCTCAACAGATTGAGCTAATGCTCCAGAGAATGGCGGGCTACATCTATATTTATACATTACAATCAAAGGAAGGGACATTAGGTGGGTTACATAGGTAGATAGAAATCCATTGGTGATAGACGAGAGAGGTGGGAGAAAGCAAAGGGGGGGGGGTGGGCAACGCCTGGGATTGGATAAAAAGTAAAATGATGGACACATACTTAGGTGGGTGCAGAAAAAA
>NW_006290686.1:843316-845140 GCF_000327345.1 Myotis davidii
AAGGTAAAGGTTGACCTTGTCAGTGAAGATATGGCCTAGGACATAACTGTCCACCATAACTGCTTTTAGTTAAAGTTTAATTTCAGACCATCCTCTGTGGTGACTTTAGGTCTCTGAGTTTGCAAGACCGCCATGCAGGCCTCCCCTGAGCTTGTCAGGTCAGCATGTGGCCCCTTTCGTCTACAACCCCATGGCGTGGTGCTGACACTGGTTGTACACGTGAGGTCCCGGGGCACAGACAGGTTGTGTCACTTGCCCAAGGTTGCACAGCTAATATGAGCCCAGGCAGTGAGTCCAGAGCTCATGCTTGCAACCAGCACATGACACCCTCCTGAGGCTCCAGCACCCTGAGGCTCCAACACTCTGAAATAAGAAATGGGCCTGAGCATCCCCTGAACTCTACCATTTTGGGGGCGGAGGCTCACGTTTTTTCAGACGCGACCCTAGCTTCACTTTGAACACATGGGAGTTGCCCGGCCCAGAGGCAATGCTGCCCCATATGATGGGGCTTTCCTGGGCCCCACGATGTGCCTCTACTGATCATCACACACTTCGGCTAGAAGCCCATTTTACAGCCAAGAAAGCTAAGGCTTGGAAAGGAAGAGGACTTGCCAGGATTACACAGCCAGTCACTGGCAGAGTGAGGCTGGAGCCCAGAGCTGCCTGGCATCTCCAAGCACTGTCTCCCCCAGAAGGAACTTCAGCCTGACCCTCCCGGGGACTGCCACCAACTCCTGAGGCAGCAGGAGTGTAGGGCCCGGGGAGAGACACAGCTGCCAGGTGGGAAGGCTGAAGGTGTGGTGGGGCTGGAGCGGGAGAGCTGGCAGGAGAGCTGAGGCCTGATACCAGGACCTGTGTGTGGAGAGGGAAAGAAACCTTCAGACAGGGGCAGGCCCATCAGCAAGGTCTGAGGGTGGGGGACCCCAGTGCTTGAGAGCAGCTCGAGGAGGTGGCCGCCCAGGCACAGGCCGTGGAATATGGTGGGGAGTCAGACAGGGCACAGCCTTGGTGCACTGCCAGGTGGTGGCCATGGCTGCGTATCTGAGCTCCCCTGGCTGAACCGGAGGCTCCTGAGGGGCTGGAGCCACAGCAGGAGAAACGCCTGGGAAGCCTGGACAGAGGCTGCGAGGTGGTGGAGAGGCCCCTTACTCTGAGTGACTGGAGGCGGATGACATCATGACTGGAGGGGGAGATGAGTGGGTCCGAGTGTCTCCGTCTGCCTCGGATGAGCAGATCCTAGCATGTCTGCCCTGTGAGCCCCTACTGTGTGCCAGAATGGGCCACTCAGAAACCTTTTCAGCCTTATTCCTGAAACAAGACCCTCCTATCGCCATCCTATCACAGGACCGAAAATACTCCGTGCGTGCGGGCCTCGAACCAGTTTTCCCCATCAGACAAGTCCCTCTGAGCGCCTCCAGGGGTCTGGGTAAGCCCTCCCCTACCCCAGCCTTGGGGATGGAGATGGACATGGAGATGGGCGCTCGCCTCTTCGAGTCTTTCTGTCCCAGCCCCCTGCCGTCTTCCTTGCGGGGCTCACTGTACGAGATGCCAGATGCGTGCCCAGCGCTCGGCGGCCTGGGTGCCTTCTGCGGGGCTGGCACGGAATCCTCGGCCACCTGCCGACCTGGGCTCGGCCCCCGGAGGCTCCCGACGATATTCCACCGCAGACAGAGCGAGGCTGGAAGGGAGGACGAGAGAACGGGCCCGATCGAGCCCAGAGGGGTGAGGCTGAGCCGCACGGTCCCCCACACCCCTTCCTATTTCCCAGCGGGAGCTCTGCAGCCTCCTCCCAGCGGGTTCGCCCCACAGCGCGGCGCCAGTTCG
>NW_006290686.1:845813-847619 GCF_000327345.1 Myotis davidii
TTTGGGGGTCTGAGGAGACCCGCCTGGGTCCAGAGATGAAGAAGGATAGATCGTTAGCAGGTGCCAAGTTCTCTCCAAGCTTCCTTCCATGTGGAGGGATCTCCCCTCCCCCTCCACACTCACACCTCACCCCCACAGGAATGGGGAGAGAGGGCACCCTGGGGTGTGAAGTGAGCCGCTCTCTGGGGTGTTGAGCCAGAATTTGAACCAGGGTCGCCTGGCTCTCAAGCCAGAATCTTCTTCTCCCTGCACCTGCCGCGGTGGAGAGAGAAGTGCCCGGGTCAACTCCTCCTGGGATCCTGGGGATGGAGACATCTGAGTGGACTTCCTGGACGGCGGGGTTGGAGGGTGGGGTTCAGCCTGCTTGGAGAGTGAGGCCTCCCGGGGGAGCCACTGTGTTCAGCTGCAAAGATGAACACCCCCCAACCCCCGCCCCCAGGATCCTTGGGCCTGGTACTTGCTCCAGTCCCCAAAGTCCTGGGGTGGGGGTGGAGGCCTGGCTGCTGTCCCTGGCAGAGGGACTGGGCGGGTAGGGTGGACCCAGCTGCTGCTTCAGGCCAGAGCTGGGTGCCAGGACAAAGGTGCTCAGGCGGGGTTATGCCCTGAGGAGCAGCTCCACTGCCTAGTGAGTCAGGTGGGGCCACAGATAAGCCCTTGCCCAGAGTCCCATCCTTGCTGGGAGCCAAGGTGGGAGGCCAGCACCTGCCTGGATGCTGGGGGAGATTTCCCTTTAGATACCTGGGTGTGGGGTCTCCAGGGATGAAAAGTTCACCAAGCAGAAGAGAGGGCAGGACACTGCAGGCCCAGGGGGCAGATGGGTAAGGGCCTGGAGGTGTGAAACTGAATGGTAGTCTGCGGGGAGGGCATTAGCAGTCAGATGTGTGTCTGAGAAAGGTCATCTTTGGCTGCTGTGGTGGGTGGGTCGCTACGGAGGGCAGAGCTCCCTAACTCCCCACCCCCCACTTCCCCACTGGTGGGCATCTGCTATGGGTTCCGGAACAGGGGTGGGTGAAGGGGGTCACTCAGGGACTGTACCTATTCCCAGCTTGGGGAGGAGGTATGGGGGAGCCCTGTCTGAGATGGAGTAGGCCTGGGAGATGTTGACAAGGTAGGGGTTGGACACTGTGGTTGTGAGAGGCCTGCGGGCTTTTGGGGGTGACATCCAGACGCTGGTCCCAGACCAGTGCTGCTCTGGCTGCTTCTGCCTCTGCTCTTCCCGCCGGCTGTCAGGACAGCCCAGACGCTCTGGTCCCAGAGGGCACAGGGAAGGCCCTCTGCGTGACCCCTCCTACCTGTGCCTAAGTTACTCCCTGCGGAAACTGGCTCCGGGCATGACCTGGAGGCAGGGGACTTCCCTGTGAGTCTCAGTTTCTTCATGTGCGAAATGGGAATAAATGCTGCATAGTTGCAGGGGCTCAGGGAATGGCGATTAAGTTTAAAAGTGTCACTAGGGCCCCGCCTGCATGGCTCAGTGGTTGAGCATCGACAGTTCAATTTACAGTCAGGGCATGTGCCTGGGCTGCTGGCTTGATCCCCAGTGTGGGGTGTGCAGAAGGCAGCTGACCAATGATTCTATCTCCTCACTGATGCTTCTATCTCTTTCTCCCTCTCCCTTCCTCTCTGAAAGTCAATAAAAACACATATTTTAAAAAGTGTCACTGAAGCCCTGGCTGATTTGCTCAGTGGTTAGAGCATCGGCTCATGGACCGAAGGGTTGTGGGTTCGATTCTTGTCAAAGGCACATACCTCAGTTGACGGTCTGATCCCTGGCCCTGGTTGGGATGCGTGTAGGAGGCAGGTGGGTCA
>NW_006290686.1:857074-858276 GCF_000327345.1 Myotis davidii
CTCCTGCGTGACCCCTCCTACCTGTGCCTAAGTTACTCCCTGCGGAAACTGGCTCCGGGCATGACCTGGAGGCAGGGGACTTCCCTGTGAGTCTCAGTTTCTTCATGTGCGAAATGGGAATAAATGCTGCATAGTTGCAGGGGCTCAGGGAATGGCGATTAAGTTTAAAAGTGTCACTAGGGCCCCGCCTGCATGGCTCAGTGGTTGAGCATCGACAGTTCAATTTACAGTCAGGGCATGTGCCTGGGCTGCTGGCTTGATCCCCAGTGTGGGGTGTGCAGAAGGCAGCTGACCAATGATTCTATCTCCTCACTGATGCTTCTATCTCTTTCTCCCTCTCCCTTCCTCTCTGAAAGTCAATAAAAACACATATTTTAAAAAGTGTCACTGAAGCCCTGGCTGATTTGCTCAGTGGTTAGAGCATCGGCTCATGGACCGAAGGGTTGTGGGTTCGATTCTTGTCAAAGGCACATACCTCAGTTGACGGTCTGATCCCTGGCCCTGGTTGGGATGCGTGTAGGAGGCAGCCAATCGATGTGTCTCTCTCACATTTTTCTCCCCCCCACCCCCCCACCCCCCCACCTTTCACTCTGAAAAATCAATGGAAAAAATATCCTTTAAAAAAGTGTCCCTGAAGTGCTTTGCCAGGACACGGTGTTTGGTAGCCATTATAATTAATCGGAAGTAACAATCAGCATCACACAGTCTCTTCTTCCCGGGAGGCGGGCGGTGCAGAGGAGGGGGGCCACATTTGGGAGAAGAAGGGTGAAAGGAAATGGGATCCCCCATTCAAGTGGAAGCCCCTCTTGGTGTCAGTGGGTGTGACCCCCTCAGACCCCTCGAGTGGACGGTCTCTCTATCTGCCTGACCAAGCGCCTGTGCCCCCCTAAAGCTCCTGACCCCTAAATGCCAACACGAAGCTCAGCACCAGGCTTGGCTCCCCCGGCACAGAGGGCAGGTCTGCAAACCCCCCAGCCCCCTTCTGCTCCCCTGCCGTCTGGGGCCTGGGCAGATGGGGAAGTCAGTCAGTCTGTCTGTCTGTCTGTAGCTGGTCTTCTCTCCCGGCCCCCTGCCTTTCGTGCCCCCGTCTCCTCAAGTGTTGTGAGCACCTTTAAGAGCACCCGCCCCCCAACCCCCAGATCTCTTCCTTTCTCCATGCCTCACCTTTCCTGCTCAAAACATGCCCTGGCTGGCGGTGGTCC
>NW_006290686.1:859028-869762 GCF_000327345.1 Myotis davidii
TGATGTGACACCTGGCCTTCTGTTCTGGCCAAGCAGCCAACTTCCCTTTGGCCTCAGGCCTTGCCTTTCCTGCTCCCTAAAGGCAGAAGGGCGACATCCCTTTGGGGTTCTAGGAGGTTTTCAGGAGCCAGCCTCAGGCTTGGGCTGGGGAAGATGTAGAATGCGAGCATTTGCAGTGACCCGACTTACTGCTCTAATTGCTCAGGGATGTGTTTCTAGGGTTAGCTTTCCCAGGGCAAGGGGTGTGAGGGTGCCCGTGGCTGAGGCTGCGGTGGCCTGTGGACATGGCCTATGGTCAGTTGTGGGAAGAGGGGCTGGTGGCCAGAGCAGACAAATCCCAGCATTGGTACCTGGTGGCCACCCCTGTCCGGCGTCAGGGTGTGCCCATAAATGGCCACAGGATCTTGAGGCCTGGGGGCAACAGGCAGAGGCCTGCTCTGCCTGCCCCTGCCCCAGTCGCCACCCCCCGCGCCCCGCCCGCTGTGTAACTTCTGCCAGTCAGGTGAGTGGGACCCAACCAGTTTGTTACTAATAATAGCAACTAAGACACTGAACTTTGGGGTGACTTTGTTTTGCCCTGGAGCAGTTCCAGGTGCAATAACTTCATCCTCACTCGCTCACCCACTTCCTTGAGCAGGAGGGAGGAGTGAGGCCGCGCTCCCACCCCCCCTTCCTCACGGACAGTGGCGTTCTCCGTTGCTGCTCTGACTAATCAACACAGACTGAGGGGTTTTAAAACAACGCACACGCATCCTCTTACAGTCCTGGGGGCCAGCAGCCCGAAATGGGTCTTACGGGGCTAAAATCAAGGTGTCGGCAGGCTGTTCCTCCTGGAGGCTCTGAGGAGAGCTTTCCTTGCTTCTCCCAGCTTCTGGTGGCTGCCGGCAGCCCCGTGACCTCATCCCCCCACTCCTCTACTTCCCTCTTGTGGAGTCAAATCTCCCTGTGCCTCCTTCTGATAAGAACACATGTGACTACATTGAGGGCCCACCTGGGTAATCCAGGATTAGATGCCCATCTCAGAATCCTTAATGACATCTGCAAGGCCCCTTTGGCCATATAAGGTAACACTCGCTGTTCCGGGAGTAGGATGTTTATAACTTTGGGGGCCCTTATTGTACCTACCACAGGATCCCACCGCAGTCATTGCAGGCTCCTTCCCCATGAGGTCACGCTCCGTGTCTGTCTCCCCCCAGCCTGGGAGCGACTGTGGGCAGGGCCTGGGCCTGCTGCACCTCCGGCCCCAGAGCCCAGCCTGCGACTGTGGTAGCCAGAGCTCAGGGATATTCGGACGAGAAGAATGTCTCCATGGCGGCCCCAGTGACCAGACCCAGCCTCGCATTTGACAGTTCGGCCTTTAATGAGCACAGCTCATTTCATCCATTCATTCTATAAGCCCAGTGCTGGGCAGGGGAGATCACCCTGTGAGGCTTGGCCGGCCGGCCGGCTGGGAGCCCCATTTTGTAGATCAGAGGCTGATGGAAGCTAAGTTCCGCCCGGGCAGAGGTGTGTGAGGGAGCAAGGCGGGGGGCAGGCTGGGCAAGTCGAGGGAAGACCTTCATTTTACAGATGAGAGGTCTGAGGCACATGGTTACGGTTCTGCCTCACCCGGGGCCTGTGTCCCCCTCTGGGGGTGAGGATGTGGGTGGGCCATTCTGAAGCTCTGAGCTGCCTGGGCACGGGGAGAGGCGGCATTGGCATGAAGGCCACCCCGGGCAGGAGGGGGACGTGGCGCCGAGCAGGGCCAGCACCTGGGAGCTCGGCCAGCACACCCTTGTGCCATCCTGGCCGGTGACGAGCCTCCTGGGGCCGCCGAGGAAGAACCTCCAGCCCAACTTGCAAAAAGCCCCTGGCCTGCAAGCAGCAGATCCTGCCGTGTGGGTCTGCATTACCTCCCCACGACCGAGGCCATGCCGCCTGGAGCCCTGCCTCTCTCTCAGGGGCCATTTTTACAGCCGGGTCTCTGGGCCTGCGGCCTGTCCTCTCCATCCCACCTTCCTGAGGACCACCCAGTAGCGCAGCTCACACTCCCACACAGTCCCCAGTCCTTAGCCTGCTCTCAGGCTGCCGTAACCCGGCTGTGGCAGTGTTTCTGGGGTAGCCCCCTCTTCCTTCTCTCTCCCCCCTGCCCCCTGCCCCCCAGCCTTGCGGAAGTGGTTTCTTCCTTCTGGAATGTTCCATTCATCTCCTGAAATCGCAGCCCACCCTTTGAGATCCCGCTTAGATGCCATCTCCTCCGTGCAGCCTCCCCTGCCCCATTTGAATGAATCGCTCCCCTCCGAGAGCAGATTGCTCTCCTCTAGCAGGCTGGCCTCTGGGCAGAGCCCTGTCCGGCTCCTCCCTGCCCCGGAGCAGGCGTGAGTGAAGGAGCAGGACTCCCAGGGACTGGCTAGTGCACGACTGTCTTTGTGGGTGGCGGGCCTGGCAGAGCAGGGGTCTGACATGAGATCGGCTCCTGGCTCGGCCTTGTTGCACCTTTTCCTCTCTGAGCCGCTGGGTCTCATCTGTGCCATGAGAACAGTTCAGCTCCTTTCTGAGGTTGTGCAGGGGCGTGGCCTAGGAATCAAGCTTCAGTTTCCCAGCCTGAGAAACGGGCACCCTTTCGCTAGATTTCCAACCTTGAGTCTTAGAGGCAGGTGGTGCCAGGGGCAGAGACTGCCCATGCGGGAAGCAGGAAAAGAGGCTGTCCTGGTGACAACCCCTGCAGATGGGAAAAGAGCTGGACGTGTTCCCTTCCTCACAGTTCCATGGTGAGAACCTACCGGCCAGAGAGGGTAGGAGGCTGCCTGGAGTCACACAGCACAATTGAGCGGGGACGGCTTCTGTGACCTGATCAAGTCTCATTGTGTGGGGTTGCTTTCCCTGTGGGAGTAGCAACACCTGCACCTGAAGCTCCGTGCTCCGCCCACTGCCCGGGAGACTGAGAAAAGCCCCCGTGGGAGGCGCTCAGCTGCCCCTGCCCCTCCCTTGGCACATTCTCCGCAGGATGTGGTGGTGGGCTGGGCGCCCGCGGCAGGCGATCGCTGTCCTGGGTTTCTGTGACACCCAGGTGTGGGGACTTTCAGTGCCCACACCAGCCAGACGGGCTGCTCACCCCACCCCGCGGGGCTGAGCCTTAGCCGTCCCCTGAGCAGGGAAGCCCCAGCCTCCAGGAACACGGCCAAGTTCCCCGCTTTGTCCTGCCTTCACCGGAGCGTGCTTGTGGAGGTCTGTCTCTCAGGTACTCCCCCACTTACCCCGCCGCCCCAACACGATGGGGTGGGACCGGAATCCCAATGAAGAACAGCTGTGGGGCGGAAGCCAGGCAACTCAGCCTGGCCACACAGCAAGCTGAGCTGGAGGCTGGGTTTTCCCTCCAAGCGCTGCCAGGGGGACACCAGTGCCTCAGGACCACTGCCCCCAGCACCAGTGAGGGACCCTGCACGCCCAACCCCTGGCCCGCCCTCCAGGCCCTTTGTGTCTCCCAGCAGGGCAGCTGCTGGCCATTTCTGTGCGAGAAAGTTGACTGCAGCTGGGTGGAGAACGGATTGGACACAGACAGAAGCGATAAGGGGAGGGGAGGTAGAAGAAAGACAGGATTTCCCAGCCCTGGTGCCAGCCTGCTCCGCGTAGGCTGGACTGACTCACCAGGCCTGGCCCCTAGCTCTGCTGGCGGAGCCCGGAGCCCAGCGCCTGGAACCCGGAATCTGGAACTCGGAACCCGGAGCCCCGCTGTCATCCCTCCCCAACCCTGTCATCCCTCCCTCCATACACAGTGAGTGGGGTCCTGGGATCCAAAATGTACCCAACCTAGAAGAGGTACACATTAAGCTTGTTATTGAAATGGTGGCTTGTGGGACAAGAGGAGGGTGGGATCAAAGAGAATGAGTGCATTGACAAAAACACAAACACCCAAATAACCAGGAAGTCACCGAACTCCGGGGCTCTGCCCTCTCCAGGCCCCCTCCCGTGGCACCTCGCCTTCCGGGCTGTTACTCAGGGCTCTGCCTCCTCCCCTCCGTCCATTGTGTTCCCTGCCTGCTCCCCCTGGGACCCTGGTGTAGCCTTCAAGCCCGCTCAGGTCCCATCTTCAAGATCACCCCTCTCCCCGCCGCTCTAACCTGCCTGCCACATGCCTTCCTCCTCGGAGCACTGACCACTGGTCCGTGTCTGTCACGCTGGGCTCCTCCCCTCCTGGGACTTGACCCTTAAGGACCTGACCCCTTGTCAGCTCGGGGCCAGCCTAGAAAGGGTGTCAGTGAGGACGTGCCCCCTGAATCATAAGACACAGCTACTCAGCCCTTCCCTTGTCATGTGGCAAAGAGAGGGGGTCCTGTGCCCTGGAGTGGGGTGCAGTGGAGTGGAGTGGATTGCCAGGCATTGGTGTGGGGCATCACCGGCTCCCCCACTGTTGCTGGATGGTACCCACTCTGCTGGTCCGGTACTGGACGGCGGGCACCGCTGTGGGGGTGGGGAATTGCGGTCCAGAGGAGGCAGGCCTTGCTTCCTTTTCCCTTTCATTCTCACAAGGGCAGGCCACAAGCAGGGGCGAGTCTCCTGCCCACAGAGCCCTGGACCGCGTCTGCTCACCACTCGCACGTGAGCCTCCCAGTGCCAGCCCTACAGCCTTCCTCCCGCCTTCCCGCTCCAGTCTTTCCTTTCCTGGTGCATTCTCCATGTGGCAGCAGGGGCATCCCAAGTCCCTCCCCTGCTCAGCACCTTCCCCAGCTCTCCGTCCCCTCGTCCCCTCGGGACCGGGCCCAATTCTTGCGCCCGCACCCCAGGATCTCTGACTGGGACCCTGTGTACCTCCCTACCCCACCTCCACTCTGTCATTTCAGCTCCTCTCAGGGCTGAGAGTGTCTCTGGGGATGGTCCCTGGGTAGCTGGCACCCCCTCAGAGGCAGAGGAAACCTTGGAAGGAGACAGGTTCTGGGGTGGGGTGAGGGGGCACCCCCTTCACCTGTGGGACCCCTCTCTGGGGCATGAGCACTCCAGGGTGAAAGCTGCGGTGTTCTGAGAGGTGGAGGCGACCAGCAGAAGGTCCCACAGCCTGTGTGAGCCAAGGCCAGGCTGGTGCTCTGACCCAGGCCAGGGCTCCTCCCTCTGGGTGTGTAATGTCCGGCCAGAGCCGGTGACGTCGGGTCTCCAGGTTCGGCCAAGCTTTCTGTCCAGGGCCACTGCACGGACTTTTCAAAAACGTTTGATTGAAGCACAAAGAACAGTTCACACACCACAGGTGCGCAGCTCAGTGACACGCCCGTGAGGCCGCCTCCCAGATCAAGGAGCCGTGTTCCCAGAACCCAGAAGCCCTCTCATCCCCTTTTAGTCGCCGCCCCCAGAGGTGGCTGTTCCCCTGCCTTCTCTTCACCAGAGCTGGGTTCGGCCTGCTTGTCAATTTTGTATAAATGGGATCCTAGTTTAGCTTCTTTTTTAATACTGTGCTTGTGAGATCCATCCCTGGAGTTTCATACAATAGTTCGTTTATTTTTGTTGCTGTATAGTATTCCATGATAACAGCATATGTATCCTTTCTTCTCTTGCACTGTTGGACTGTTTCCCCTTTTCAGGTGTAACACATACTGTGATAAAATTCTTGTACGTGTATTCTGGTGAACACGTGCATGCATTTCTGTTCAATATGCACGTAGGAGTAGACTCGCTGAATGACAGAGTATGTGTTTGTTCAGCTTTGGTAGATATGGTCAGATGTTTTTGCAAAGTGGTTGTACCAACATACACTCTCACCACCAATGTAGATCTGTTTGGGAGTGTGTGAGAGCATGTGTGTGTGTGTGTGTGTGTGCTGTCTTTCATTACCGCCATTCTAGGCAGGGGGTGTAGTGGTATCTTATCGCATTTTTTTTTTTACCTTAGGGGACATTTATTAAAGTTGAGGACAATGGAACAAGGAAGGCCGGGGAAATGAGCCCAGGCTGCTCTGCGTGGTTCACTAAGAAGTCAGAACAAAGGGGCCTGGGGGACAGGGTCAGGGAGTTTGTCTGGGATGAACTGCTGCTGCTCATTGCTGCCCTGGTTGTAAGCCTGGTCTCTCATTGCACTTTTCATGTGTATTTATTTCCTTGATGATTAGTGAAATCAAACATGTTTTCATTTATTGGCCATCTGAACATGCTCTTTTTCTTTCTTCAGAAAGCTTCATTGTTTTACTTCTCAGTTGGATTCATACTCTCTGTGGAGTTGTTTTGTGTATAGTGTGAGGTAGGGGTTAAGGGGAAGCTTTTCCCATATGGATAGCCACTTGACCCAGCACCTTTCATTGAGAAGACCATCTTTCCCCCAGTGCCCTGTGGTGTCACCTTTGTCATACGTCAGGTGTCTGTGTCCTAGTGGCCTCCGTCTGGGCTTTCTGTTCTGTTCCCTACCCTTCGCCAGTTTCACACTGAGTCAATTACCACAGCTTTGTGGTAGGTCTGGTCAACTGTTAGTGTGAGTCCTCCAGCTGTTCTTCAGATGGTCTTGGCGACTCATGGCGCTCTGTGTGCTGGCTCCATTATCCCACCTCTGAGAGGAGAGTCCCAAGGCTCAGAGAGGTCAGCTGACTTGCCCCTGCCACACAGCCCTCACTCCACAGCGCTCTGCCCTCTGACGGCTGCTGTAATGCTAAGGTTCCCGCCTACACCACTAGGAACTCAATAGTTTTTTTAAAATCAACTTCCTTTTTCCTTATTTCTTAAAGGAAACAGTGTCTACTGTAAATGGAAAGTCAGCGTTACTCCCCAGTCTTGGAAGAATCTTAAAAATCAAGTAAAAACAATAGAAAAATCCACCCCTTTCCAGGCTCTGAGTCTGAGGCTGGCTTCTCCCTTGTTAGAGGAGGTGGGCAGGGGCTGTGCGGGGCTAAGGACCTGCTGGACCACACTGGGCTCTCCTTGAGAGGGAGCTGGCAGAGGAACCACTTTCTGACGCCTTTATCGCTGTGTTCGCCCTAAATGGTAACAGTATTAACTCAGGCCCTGCTTCAGGAAGCCCTGGTGTGATGCGGAGCCTGGAAGTTGGATCCAGCTAACAAGCCACAGATTTTTTTTTTTTATGTGTGCTGATTAAAAGTTTTCATAATAAAATAAGAGTAGGAAATATGGTGTATGGTATAACAAAATGTGTTTTCATAAGATATTACGGGCCAATCATGCATTTAAACACCTCAAGACATTCTGCACAAAGAACTTACAGATCCTATTTATTTAATAGCACAACATCTAGTCCTTTAAGAACATGCTTTTAAGGACATAACTACAATGAAATTTTCAAAACCAGAAATTAAAATAATATTTTTTTATTCATTAAAATATTGAACAAATGACTTTATGGGACAAGATGCCATGAACTTGTTTCTGTAACACAGCAGGCAGGTTGTGTGCTAGAAACGGAAGAGAGGAAGCTAAGTCAAACAAAATGAGTCCAGGGAGTGGGTAGTCCTACATTTCTGGTTAACTGAGGCTTCATATTGTTAAGGGGAGGAGGGTCTTTGAGCTTCAAATTTTCTTTATAAAAATAAAAACTTCACCCTAGCCAGTTTGGCTCAGTGGATAGAGCAGTGCCCTGTGGACTGAAGGGTCCCGGGATCGATTCCAGTCAAGGGCACATACCTGGGTTGTGGGCTCGATCCCCAGTAGGGAGCGTGCAGGAGGCAGCCAGTCGATTCTCTCTCATCATTGATGTTTCTATCTCTCCCTCTTCCTTCCTCTCTGAAATCAATAAAAATATATTTAAAAATAAAAACTTCCCCAAACATCAGAAGTATGCCTTCCTACCTCAGCAAAGATTTTCCCCCTTTTTACAATTTAGAATTCTGCTGTTCGTTTTTCAAATATATGAACAGTACCTGGTTAATTTCTTAAACTACCAGTGTCACCCTTCAGATCATGGTTTTGTCGCATTTCCATATACTCCCTCACCCCCACCCCCCTATCCCCTCTCGATGAATGTAGGGCCGGTGATAGGAAAGTTACTGAAACATGCTTAGATAAAAATTGCTCTCAGAAATACTTTATGCATAAATAACTCAGCAAGTGTTGTTGGAAAGCCTGCGACATTTCCAGGTCTAGGAAGAGCAGGACAGACACGAGGCCTGCTCCGGAGAGCTCACCGTGTCGAACACGGCAGATCGAGCCCTGGTTCCAAGCCACTCTGAGCCTTCATTACATTTGTAAAGATTTGCATGGATATGGATGTCCTCTGTGAGGGCAAAGAAAACAGCCCTTATGCACATCGTCCTTTAGGTTCTCATGAGGGGAATTCTGAAACCTGCATGTTGAGTGGGGACTTTGCTCCGATTGCCTTGTGCTCCTTCTGACAGCATCCCCGTCCGCTCCCCCAGCAGCCTCCGCGCTGTCTGTCTGTCTGTCTGGCTTTTTCTGAGATACTTTGCTACACCTTGCTGCTCCCCTTCGCTGTTGTTTTCTGTTTCTTTGCTTCTTACCAGAAGCCTGGTCACCTGGGCTTCCCATCTTCCCTTCCCTGGCTTCTCATTCACTTAGCTAATCTTAACGCTTCCTTAAATGTTGCGCCTTCAGTGAGCACAGTTCACCGGCAATTCCAATGAGCATTTCCTTGAGCGCTGGTGTGAACGTCCCATCTTCTTTACAATACTCTCTTCCTGAATGCGATTTAGAAATATTATTCTCAAAAAAATAACGTTTCTTAAGAATTCCCGTTTCAAAGGCTGTATTGAAAGGAGACCGGTAAAGGCACGCATAGCTCAGCAAGGGGCGCTTCTACTTCATCTTCGGTTCTTACCATTGCACGTATCGGATTCTGCAAGGTCATCGTTAAAGCTCTTTGGTGTGGGATATCAATTTTACACATAAGCGCTAAATCTAAAAAATTAATTTGGGGCTCCTTGATACCAAATTAAATTTTATATGAACACACGATGCTTGAAACTTAAAAAAACACACCTATGGGATAAAAAGTTAAGACAGTTAAGTATGCATTGATTGATATGTCTACATCCTGTATCATAAATGAAATATAATTAAGAATTCAGCTGTTTTTGAGTCTGCAAGTCAGATGCTGTCAAGCAAACTGCCGTGAATAATCCACAATCCTGTTACAATTTTAACTTACAGGCAAATAGGGAGATTCAATACATTTTCCAAATGTTCTCAGAGAGGATTATCAGAAGCGTCCTCCAGTAATAAAACACAGTTGGGTGATCCATTTACTGCCGATGAACTGGCCGTGCGGGCCGTGAGGTAGCAACGAAAGACGGCATCTTCTGGGGACACGGCGCATGCCTTCCATGCATACGCGTTCTCTCTTCACATGAAATGTGGGAAGAACGAGAAGGGACCGGCAGTCACCGTCCACTATTTCACCAAGTATTGGTGTTTTCATAGCTTTAAGTGCCTGGTTTCCATTTTACAACACCAAGATCAATATTTATTTTGTAAGGTAATCCTGTCTTCCAAGTAGCAGATATGAACAGCTTCCAACACGATCTTTAGGCATGATTCGCCGTCGGAGCCATGCTTTAGGAAAACATGTCCAGCCGTCTGTGGCGGATTTATTCCTTTTCCATCATTGCAGTTGGGGCTGCAGAAACTTTACCTTCTTCCACTGCAGACTTTGAAGACTGCTGTGCAAGGCGTGCTTTCAGGAGCACGGAGGACCTGGTACACAGCCGCGGGGCGGACGTCGGCGTGATCTTAAAGGAGACCTTCGCCGTGGTGGAGCTGGTCTGGACAGCGAACACCGACGCGCCACAGGGTTTGGACACGTTTCTGGACGTTCTCATCTACGAAATGGGACTACCGCCCTCTCTCCTTTTCTTCCTGGCTTTGGCGCTGCACTGTCCAGGGGAGGCTCCCGGGAGTCAGCTGCTCAGTGTGGCCTGCTGCGAGATGAGCCCTCTCTCTGCCCCGTCCTCCGTGTGGACACTTCCACAGATTCAGGGGAGAGCAGACAGGCTGCAGCCAGCCTCCTGGGAGTGGGTGCTCACGTTTCCACGGCGAGGACAGAGACTCCTGTAGGGCAGGCCTGTGGCTGATGCCGCCTTCTGACCCTGCCACTTGAGCAGCTGGAATTAGGCGGGGCTGATAGCAGCTCAGAGGGCTTAGTGACTTGCCCGAGGGACGGCTCTAAGTGGTGTAGGCAGGACTTGAACTCAGGTCTGACGGACCTGCTGGAGGACTGGACTCTCTGAGCTGCCTGGCAAGCCCTCATTTTGACCCAGCTCAGTTCCCCCGCGCTCGGTCCACAGGGCCCCACTGTGCTAGCTGTGCCCGAATGGCTTTGCGCTTTCCTGTGTGAGCCTTCTCTCTCTTCTCTCTTTAAAATATATTTTTATTGATTTCAGAGAGGGAGAGAGAGGGAGAAAGGAATGGAAACATCAATGATGAGAGAGAATCATTGATTGGCTGCCTCCTGCATGCCCCACACTGGGGATGGAGCCTGTAACCTGGGCATGTGCCCCGACCTGGAATTGAACTGTGACCTCCTGGTACACAAGTCGATGTTCAAACACGGAGCCACGCCAGCCGGGCCGTGAGCCTTCTCCTGAGTTGTTCTCTCCTAAAGGACATCTGACTCCTGGGGCCAGACCTTTGTGTCCCCCTTGCTGGAACCTCTGAAATGACACATTTTTTCATTTTGCTTGTATTCATGAAGTTCGTCGGCGACTGAAATCCTGAATTGTTGTAACCCTCCTGCTGGAGTCTGGGAACTTCGTAGATGTCCCCAGACATTGATACTGGCGTCCCCGGGGCGCACTGCCTTAAAGTGTACAAAGCG
>NW_006290686.1:869803-872001 GCF_000327345.1 Myotis davidii
CTTCCGTGCTGCGCGTCTCATTTGATCCTCCCAGAGGCCCTGGCACATTATCTCTTCCTTCCAGACTAGGACCGGGCAGGCCAGCGAGGCCACGTGGCCTGTCCAGGATCCCACAGCTTATGGCGACACTGGGGAACGAAAGCCCCTCCATCAGGAGCTGGAGAGAGGCTGGGCCACCGCTGAGAGCACGCAGCCATCAGGAGGGGAGGGGAGGAGAGAGAACGGCTGGCCTGGGGAGAGGGAGGCCTGAGAGCTGGTGCCGCTCAGACATGGAAAGCTGATCTCCCCGTCATCCCTCCACCCTGTGAGCCTGCTTCCCCGTCAGTGAAGGAATTCCTCCTGTAGCACCTGTGCTGGTTCATTCAGTGCAAAGTTACTAAATATGCCCCATGATGTTGGGTCCTGGGGCAGAGGCAGGAGCTGGGCAGGGCCCCTGCCTTGCAGGTGCGCAAGTGGGGCTGGAGAGACGGACAAGCTGTACAGAAGATGGGGTCCCACATAAGGAGCCTGTCACAGGGGTTCCGGGGTGGTGGTGGGGGGAGGGGGAAGCAGTGTCGGAGGCAGGTGGGAGGTACGTGGCTGCGTCTTTCAGGAGACGGGTCCTCCAGGCATGCTCATGTGGCAGGAGCAGTGTGTGCAGAGGCCCTGAGTGAACAGCAGTGGGGGCTGGAAGGAGCTCGCACCACTGGACACAGGTGGAGGATGGCAAAGGGTGGGTGAGATTGGCAAGGTGGAGGGATGAGGGCAGGCAGGAGGGAGGGCCGCAGGGAAGTTGGGGCTGTCCTGCTAGTGCCCGGCTCACACAGAAGACGGCCGTGCCGCGGCCCCGGCAGGTCCGGCAGGGGAGGCCTGGCTTTCCTGACTCTGGGTTATCCGTGGCCTTTGGTGCTTATGCCTGGAACTGCAGGGAGAGGGCAAAGTTCAGGGGCTGGTGGCTCAGTGACCCCAGGGGCATTGACTCAGTGGATGGAGTGGGAAATGACCCCAGGGCAAATGCAGGGGCGGGAGGGTAGTCAGCATGAGGTGCAGGCTGTGCAGAGGCCGGGCCCAAAGAGCCTGCATAAGTAGGCCAGGGTCAGCCTGGCTGGCAGGGGTGAGGCAGGAGGGGTGGCTGGACTCGGTCAGACGCTCAGCAGCCAGGAGTGGCCCAGGTTCTCCCAGGCCCCGGCCCAGCGGAGCTTTCCCCTTTCCTACCCTCCCCCACCTCCCGCTTCCCTTCTGTCCTCCCCAGGAGCAAGCCTTCCCAGCAGTGTTGGCTGTGTAGCCTGGAGGGGCGCCAGCACCCCCACCCTCCAGCAGCCGGGCTGTGTGACCCCAGCCAGCTCGCTCTGCTCCCGGGGCCCTGTGGGCTCTGAGCACTGGAGCTGCTAGGGCTGATATCTGGGCTCCTGCTTTCAGCTTCTTTGATCTAATTCTCGCAGCTTAAATTGCTTCCTGAGAGGCCCTGCAGAAACTGGAAGCCGCGTTGCTAATGACTCTCCTGGGTGGCCCTGTGCCAGAGGCCCAGGGACTGGCGCCCCAGGCTCCCCCGTCTCTTGCCTTCCGGCCCTCAAGGCCGGGAGGCTGGGTGGGAGCCGGCAGAGTTATGGGCCTTCCTGGGCAGAGGAGTGGCAGAGAGGTGAGGTGGCCAGCCTGAGGCCACAGCAGTGCAGCAAGCCGTCCCAGTAGGATGTGGGGGCAGAAGATGAAATGGCTGTGGGTCCAGTGCCGAGGACAAACCAGTTCTCAGCCTGGAGCAGGGAAGCAGGGTCACAGGCCCGCCGGCTCTCCCTGTTGTCCCTCATGTTCCAGGTTCATTGCCCATTCTCACCTCCTTTCCTTCCTGCTTCTCCCTTCCCTGCAGATCCCCCTTTCCCTTCCCGGAGGCTGACGCAGCCAGGGTGTGTGGGGGGTGAGCCTTGCCCTGCCTGGGACTCAGCCCTTCTTCCTGCCTTGTGGGGTCGCCAGGCCAAGGGGGAGACCCCAAAGTCGGAGGATATGGCTTTGAGTCAGACTCAAAGTCACCTCCCCTCATGAGCCTCAGTTCTCCTGTCTGAGAAATGGAAACCAGAAAAGGCCTGCCCAGCGTTGTTTGCAAATGCCACGCACACACCTCTGTCCTCACAGTTTGCACGTGGGAGGTGCCCTAGGAATGGGGCTCTCTCTCGGAAATGAGAGGTGGCCTGTCCCCTTCCCTTCTCCCCCCCCCCCCCCCCCCA